>NC_092419.1:6288246-6588246 GCF_040894005.1 Engystomops pustulosus
AGGGATATTGTGAGGCTGCGTTTACACGCAAATGCGATTTACCGTTACGGAAAAATCACTTCTGTGTAAACGCAGTGTTAACAAAGTGTAAACTCTTTGTATTGACTTTGTGTTAACATTGGGTTTTGTAAATATAATGTTCACATAATATTCATGGAACGTTAATGCGTGTTAACATTGCGCTGCTCCGTAAATACTATGTTAACGCTGTGTAATTAGTCTATCTCCTCTCCAAAGATGTGTGTGAACGCAGCCATAGTCTGAATAACACCTTATGTGTGGTAATATATTTGGGGGGGGACACTATTTTATTATGGGGTGGTCCGTGTAGACACAGCAGAAGGGGCCCCAGGCCTCAGCTATAGGGATCCCTCTTATTTCCGCCATTGAGGGTGATAAGAGGCCCCTGCTGAGGTGTTACCCTGACAACGCATCCCAGGCCCTTCCTGTCAATCACCCCTTAGACTCCGCCCCCGGCACCCATCGTGACGTGGACACGTGAATCACCCCCCCTCTTCCTTCCAGCCCACGCCCGCTTAGTCACTCGGTAGCAGCATGAAGGGAATCAGGAGGAGGAGGGGCGGCACGCGCCGTCCGTATCACGCCCTGGGCAACTGATTGGCAGGTGATGCGGAACCCTGACCAATTAGAGGAGAAGAGGGGCGTGGTTACACGGAGGCAACGCTCCGGCAGACTGAGCGGCGCAGCATTCACTGACAGCTCTGCGGCCGGAGCAGCTGTGCTGCTAGGGCTCTCCGCACAGGGGGTGGGATGCGACTCTCTCATTGGTTACTCATCGCCCAAAGGAGGAAGCTGATTGGCTGCTGAGCAGCTGGGCAGGTATGTGCGTAGGCGGAGGGAGGGTAATGGCGGACGTTGGGATTTGAGGGTGTCTGTGTCCGGAGTGTGAGGGGGATTCATGAGGGAGAGCCGGACCCGGGGGAGACGTCCTCTGTGCCTGGTTTATTGCATTGTTATGGCGGGGTCAGCGCTTCCATAGTCCTGAAGTGCATATAGTCTGTAACCCGAGCTTCAGACATGGTGTGTGATACCTGCGGGTGACCCGGTGGTCGTGGAGCCGGGGGGGCACCAGAACCATGGACTCCCCATCAGTATATAACCTGCCCCACAGCCATTAACCCTCTCCTCCCTGTGTAGTACAAAGCCCCTAAATTATGTGTCAAATTTCCGGGGGAAAAAAAAATGCTAAATTTTTTTTTTTTTCTTGTAAATTTTGCAGAAATTAAGTAACAATTGTAAAATAGTCGCAATAAGTTGTTAGAGGGGGAAACAAAACTTTGATGAGTGAGAACCGTGTAACAAGTCAGAATCTTTGTAGATTAGTATCTGAAGAGGTTAATCTGGTCCAGTTTAAAACATAACCCAAATTATTTTGGAGATATCCCGCTCAGAACTCATCCCGTCTCTAGTGCCCACGGTCTGGGGACCCCCCAGTAATCACCAGAACGGATGTGGGGGGGTTATGAACTCTCTAGCTCCGCTCTCTGTGTAGTGGTCGGTGCGGAGAACTGCATCTGAGCCCCTATTCAATCAGTTGCACCTCCCAGGCCCGGCCACTACTCAGAAGAAGGTGCTAGACCCCACATGGTGACGTGAAACTGCTACCACCAGTCACATCCAGCCCTGATCTTATACGGGTGACTAATCCTAGGGGCACAGTTAATGTTCTTGTTATCCTTAAATTATGATTTTTTTTTTTTTTTACTCCAAATGAACGTAATTTGCTTAAAATCCAAGTTTACTGAAAGCTCAGAGTCCGGTTAATTCAGCGAATCAGTGACGATCTTATGTCACATTCTTCACCAATGTGATCTGGCGGATCAGCAGGTCATTGTGACCGGACTTCCCCTTTAAGGCGCCCATAGAGAATGCACTATCACTTGCTCTTCTTCTTTGTATGTTTGGATGGGGCTGTCAGTCCGGTCCCCCCCCCCCCCAGTAAGCTACACGTAGAGGGGCCCTGGGACTGAGCCGACCCGTGTATATGCTGCACAGGTTATTACAGATGAGTAGTAGCGGCAGCGCTGCCAGTCATTGTGACCAGGGGGGGGCTACTGCCTGCCGACTGATCCTCCAGTGATCTGTTATACGTATCTGTAGTCCTTATCGGCTTCATGTGTCGTCCCCCGACATTAGATCACTGTCCCCCCTGAATCTGAGAGAGAAAAATATTCTTCCTATTCGCTAATCTCCTTCTTCTGGAGGTGGGAGGGCGACATTCGGAGTCAGTGTGTGGGCACGACGTGTGAAAGCTAAGATCCTCCTGTAAAGGAGTCCGACGTAGTCCCCCTCAGAGGTGACTCTAATAGGAACAGTATGGGAGATCTTGTGCTGTCTCTGGACTGAAGTTTTCTTATCGAGATCCGATCGTGTTTCAAGGATGAATCCATAAGATACACGAGATACTCTCAATAATTCTCTGAATGTAACAGGGATATAATTGGTCCCGGGCTGTTTACACCACTGGCTCCTCCTTGGTGTAGATTATTCGGATAAGTGTAAGCGCCTCCTGTGTATTCATTCTGTAGGTAGCAATGGGTAATGGTCATTGGCTGGCTGAAGTTTTTAATTTCGGAGCCTTTTGTAGAGGTTTTTTCGTACGTAGAGGATTTGATGCAGTTTTCTGGTAAGAGGGAAGTAGATTGTACATGTAGCGGAAGTTTCTGCTTAGGCTAAAAGGGACGGCTGCAGAGTTTTTGTGGTGGAAGTGCAGCAAAAGTCCCCATTTCACATCGATTTTACCGTGGAGGAAGTCACTGCTAATATCCCGACGTTAGCCTAGGCCCGTGGTCTTTAGGTGTAGAACTACAATGTCCAGCAGACCCTGAGGAACCGTCAGAATTGGATTGGAACATCAAAGTATCAATCACTTCCCTTTGGCTGTAACATAATAGATTCACTTTTCCGGAGTGGTGCCTCTGGTTCTCCTCCTTTTCTAGCCCAGGATGATGTCCAGGCTATCACAAGACCTACGTAGGCAAAAATGGTAGTTGTGACGTCATCCTGTGGAGCAGTAACATGGGTTGGCGAGGAGAAGTGGAGCCACTATAGGGGAGCATGGGTTCAGTTACTTTATAACCTATAGGAAACTTTAAAGAAAATCTACCACCAGGATGAAGGATTATAAACCAAGCACATACATACCGGTTTTGTGCCCCCCTCTGGCAGCATCCGCTCTTCTTTAAGCTTCTTTTAATGAAAAACAGGCTTTAAAAATTATTCAAATGAGCCTGAGGGGCCCAAGTACCATTAACATCTATGGAGCTTGGAGCCCCTGAGGATCATTTGCATCATTTTACAAGAATTTAAAAAAAAAAAACAGGGCATGAGAAGCTAAAAGAAGAGCGGATTCTGCCAGATGGGGAACACACCAGTATGTCAGTGTACTTGGTTTACAATCCTTCATCCTGGTGGTAGATGTCCTTTAAGGATCTCCCTGTTGGGGACCTTCCTGGCGCGTGTGGTCAGCAGTTATTATAACATAGGCTTAGGGAATCCTCCAATGTGTCATTGTATGTCGGGGTGGGCGAGAGGATTTTTGCAGTCTACGTTGGGCACTCACTTTGTCCTTGCGTATCACGTTTATGTTGCTCTGAAGCTTGCTTTGTTTGCTTCTTGTGTCGCTAAGGCACATAAATCTATTTCTTGTTGTTAGTCACCCTACAGAAAATGAAAGAATTTAAACTTTGTCATGGGTGACTCATGTAACCAGATGTACTCCTGGGACTGATGTGGTTTTCAGTATGAGGACCTGACTCTATATACAAGAGTAGGTTCAGGTTCTGGCGATGATTTTATGCTCACAACCATGTGTTTTGTTTTTTTCCTTCTTATCTTGCAGACTCATGTTGGCCAAAGGGATCAAGCGTAAATTTTCGGAGGTAGAAGGGGAGATGGGAGCCGGTCCGGAAGTCGAGATGGCAGCTCGATGCCAAAGCTCGCTCCCCGCAGTGCAGTCTCACTGCTTGATGAACATATCTCTACTTAAGCTTCACCGTAGCCTACACCACGTGGAGCCCAACCTGAGACATCTCGTGCTGGTGGCCAACACCCTGCGACGCCTTCAGGATAATATGCAAACAGAATCAGGTGCCACGGGAGCATGGAAGTCCACGGAAGACAACTCGAGAAAAGACCACTCGCAAACCTTTGTCAACGAGAGCAAGAAGCCGGCTCTGGAGATGCCCGGAGAAGACGCCTTGTTCTCCACCATGGACGCATCTTTATATTCTTCCATTTCGACTATTCTTGAAGATTTAAACAATTTTGAGGGATTGAGTTGCTCTCCGCTCCCTCAGGCAGATGAAGACCAACTCTGCCCCCCAAAAGACGCTACCAGAGACGGAAGTCGAGAGGAATCCAATAAGCTCACGTCCAACTTCCTAAGTTCTTCGACCTATCTCCTCGGTGATAATCTGGAGGACATATTTGAGGACATTGACACTTCTATGTATGACAGTGACCCCTGGGCGAGCAGCAACCTCTTAAACTTCAAGACTTTTTCTAGCGTGAACGAGACCGAAGAGAAGTCGTTGTCAGACGGACAGGACTCGATGCTGGAACTTAGCGACCTGGACTATCTGATGGACGTCTTAGTGGGAACCCAAAACTGCTGATGTCCCCAGTAAGAATGTAACGGACAGAGAGACGTATCTTGTAACAAGACACTATTGTAAATAACGAGCGGACTTCATTTTTTAATTTATTTTTGAGCAGATGAACTTTACACGGTTTTCCTCGAGGGTCAGGAGAGGGCATTACCCTGTGTTTTACTACCAGAGACAATCTCTGAATAAGTGTTAAACTGCGAAAAGGCGAATAATTGTCTAAATTGTCAAAAACAACAACAAAGAGCTAAATACCGAATACACATTGGGGCTGATTTACTTACCCGGTCCATTCGCGATCCAGCGGCGCGTTCTCTGCGGTGGATTCGGGTCTTCCGGCGATTCACTAAGGCAGTTCCTCCGACGTCCACCAGATGGCGCTGCTGCGCTGAAGTCCGCCGAGGTCCGCCAGAGTTCACGATCCGTTGCCGGGTGCAGGTAAGTACGTGTCCAGCAACACTTTTTTTTTTTTTTTTTTTTTTTTTTAATGCGACGGTTTCTCCGAATCCGTTGGGTTTACGTACAGCCACGCCCCCCAATGTAGCCAATGTGCCACAATCCGATCGCGTGCGCCAAAAACCCGGGGCAATACAGGGAAAATCGGCGCAAACCGGAAATAATAGGGCGACACAGCGGGAAAACGCGAATCGGGCCCTTAGTAAATGACCCCCATTATCTGCCTACCTATGCCATAAGAAACGCAACGTGCACAGATATCAGTATAAAAGGTTAAGGGTCAGATTTACGGGAAACTCTTCGGGGGGAAAAAAAAAAAGTTTCACCAATTGCTAAATCGTTTTGTAAAAAAAAAAAATAAATAATAGTTTTTATGAAAAAAACCGAAGCCATTGGGACAGTTTGCCCCAGCACAAACAATAAATGTATATAAAGCCTATAGATAGACGTATAGAAATCTATATTTTTTAAGAAGACGACTAATTTAAGCGTAAATGTTTCGGTTGCCTTAATCGTGTTACATTTCTATTAGGCGCCCCCCTCCCCCCCCCCAGATTTTTATCACCGGAAGGGCGTTGGTTTATGTATTTTTTCTTTATTTAATTGGTTTCGGCCAATGAGAGAACGGGAAATTATTTCTTGTCATTTCTTCATAATTGTACCGGAGGTCGGTAGAAATCAAGCGATCGATCTGTCGGCAGCCAAAAAAAATAAAACCATTGCGTAACGATTTGTAGCTTTTCTCCATAAAAGTCAAATTTTCCAATCGATTAAAATGAAGCAATAGCCTTTTGTATATTTCATTGATTTTTGATGAAAATTTTTATAACTTAAAGTGATTTTTTTTTTTGGGTTCAGAAGCCATAGCCACTCCCCCGCACCTTGTATTCAGGGCAAACTGTTTCCAAAATAGGGTCGCTCCTGCCTTCATAGTCCTGAGGCCAGTGCTGTTACCTCACCTTTTAGTAGTTTTTTTTTTGTATTGTATTTTTTTTTTTTTTTTAAATATTTATTTTATTTGTGATCTTCCAATTTATTTTTTGTTAATAACGAGACATATTTACTTAAAATGTTAGGGGGTGGGGGGGGCTTCCTATGCCCGCGGTTTAAGAGCGCTGTACATTTTGGTGTCATCATTATTTGCCGTAAAAGACGTCTGGTGATTGGTATTTATTGACGTTTTATGTGATTTTATTGGGAACTGATTTTTCTTAATTTAACGCTTGGATATCTTTTATTATTTATCCTTTTTGTGAATATTTATGATTGAAATAAAATGGATTTTTTTTTTTTTCCGTAACTGGGATGGTGGTGGTTTCGTCTGGTTTGTTCAACTTTGAGAAGAAATGTAGAAGATCTCGGGCGTGGAAGGTTTATCCTATCGGAACGCTCCTGCTCCTTCTGCAGTAGAGACTGTTTAGGCCGGACCTTGGGGGATTCACGCTCAACATGGTTTCTGATCTTAGTAGAGAAACATTAGCAAACAGAAAACGAATACAGGCGGTCCCCTACTTAAGGACACACGATTTACAGACGACCTCTAGTTAAAGACGGACCCTCTGCCCCCTGTGACCTCTGGTGACCTCTCTGGATGTTACTATAGTCCCACGACTGCAATAATCAGCTGTAAGGTGTCTGTAATGAAGCTTTACAGGCAGTCCCCGGGTTACGTACAAGACAGGGTCCGGAGGTTTGTTCTTAAGTTGAATTTGTATGTAAGTCGAAACTGTATATTTTATCATTGTAGATCCAGACAAAAAAAAAATTTGCCCCAGTGACAATTGGAGTTTAAACATTTTTGCTGTAATTGGACCAAGGATTATCAATAAAGCTTCATTACAGACACCTTACAGCTGATCAGTGCAGCCTGGGACTATAGTAACATCCAGAGAGGTCACCAGAGGTCAGAGGGGTCTGTCTGTAACTATGGGTTGTCTGTAAGTCGGGTGTCCTTAAGTAGGGGACCGCCTGTATATATAAATTCTGAAACGCTGATTGTCACTGGGGCAAAAAAAAAAAATAAAAATTTGTCTGGATCTACAATTATAAAATATACAGTTTCGACTTACATACAAATTCAACTTAAGAACAAACCTTGTGCCTAACCCGGGGGCTGCCTGTACTGTGATCACTATGAGCCTGGACACCCTTGAAGAACTTGTGAGTAGCCATTGATGTTCTAGACCCGTGTACATTGGTTACATTTTGTGCAGATCAGTTGGATTCTCGGGAGACGTTTTCCTATATCTTCTCCATAGAATAGAGATATAACAGGACAGACCGGACCTGGTGCTGGGCACAGAATGACCACCGGACCTTGTGCTTCTGCCGGAGCCGGTGTATTGAGCGGTCACAGCTGTCGGTACGTGGCCCGCAGGAGTCGATGCTATTTTAAGAACCTCTGCACAGAAGTATTTATGACTGTATTATTTCTTCGAGAGGCCGATTCCTACGTTTAGAACCTAACGCTTCTCCGAGAGAAACCGTGAACGTCGCGAATAGCGAAAACCTTTATATTTTAAAGCCGTTTCGGACGCTTCAATCAGATTCTTTTTGACATGGCCGAGATGATTCATGGTGAGGTTATGACTCCGAGGGTCACCGCTGCCATGAGACTTGTGACCTTAGAAGACCTGGAGGGAGGTCGGGAGCAGGATTCATGAACCGAAGTAACAACAACCCAAATCACACGTCCAGGCTTCTTTACTCACAGTCGCTCTAGTATCCAAAATATACATAGTTACATAGTTTATACGGTTGTAAAAAAGACACTTGTCCATCAAGTTCAACCAAGGAAGGGAAGGGATTGGAGGAGGAAGGGATTTAGGGGAAACAATTCTATATAACAGAACCATCAATGTTATTTAGGTGTAAAAAGGCATCTAGACCCTTCTTGAAGCTCTCTGCTGTCCCTGCTGTGACCAGCGCCTGAGCTCTCTGCTGTCCCTGCTGTGCTCTGCTCCTGAGCTCTCTGCTGTCCCTGCTGTGACCAGCGCCTGAGCTCTCTGCTGTCCCTGCTGTGACCAGCGCCTGAGCTCTCTGCTGTCCCTGCTGTGACCAGCGCCTGAGCTCTCTGCTGTCCCTGCTGTGACCAGCGCCTGAGCTCTCTGCTGTCCCTGCTGTGACCAGCGCCTGAGCTCTCCGCTGTCCCTGCTGTGACCAGCGCCTGAGCTCTCTGCTGTCCCTGCTGTGACCAGCGCCTGAGCTCTCTGCTGTCCCTGCTGTGACCAGCGCCTGAGCTCTCTGCTGTCCCTGTTGTGACCAGCGCCTGAGCTCTCTGCTGTCCCTGCTGTGACCAGCACCTGAGCTCTCTGCTGTCCCTGCTGTGACCAGCGCCTGAGCTCTCTGCTGTCCCTGCTGTGACCAGCGCCTGAGCTCTCTGCTGTCCCTGCTGTGACCAGCGCCTGAGCTCTCTGCTGTCCCTGCTGTGACCAGTGCCTGAGCTCTCTGCTGTCCCTGCTGTGCTCTGCTCCTGAGCTCTCTGCTGTCCCTGCTGTGCTCTGCTCCTGAGCTCTCTGCTGTCCCTGCTGTGCTCTGCTCCTGAGCTCTCTGCTGTCCCTGCTGTGACCTGCGCCTGAGCTCTCTGGTGTCCCTGCTGTGCTCTGCTCCTGAGCTCTCTGCTGTCCCTGCTGTGCTCTGCTCCTGAGCTCTCTGCTGTCCCTGCTGTGCTCTGCTCCTGAGCTCTCTGCTGTCCCTGCTGTGCTCTGCTCCTGAGCTCTCTGCTGTCCCTGCTGTGACCAGCGCCTGAGCTCTCTGCTGTCCCTGCTGTGACAAGCGCCTGAGCTCTCTGCTGTCCCTGCTGTGGCCAGCGCCTGAGCTCTCTGCTGTCCCTGCTGTGACCAGCGCCTGAGCTCTCTGCTGTCCCTGCTGTGACCAGCACCTGAGCTCTCTGCTGTCCCTGCTGTGACCAGCACCTGAGCTCTCTGCTGTCCCTGCTGTAACCAGTGCCTGAGCTCTCTGCTGTCCCTGCCGTGACCAGCGCCTGAGCTCTCTGCTGTCCCTGCTGTGCTCTGCTCCTGAGCTCTCTGCTGTCCCTGCTGTGACCAGCGCCTGAGCTCTCTGCTGTCCCTGCTGTGACCTGCGCCTGAGCTCTCTGCTGTCCCTGCTGTGACCTGCTCCTGAGCTCTCTGCTGTCCCTGCTGTGACCTGCTCCTGAGCTCTCTGGTGTCCCTGCTGTGACCAGCGCCTGAGCTCGGCTATTCCACAGATTCACAGTTCTCACAGTTAATACAATTTACTTATCAACCTTAATTACATTTTAACCTTTGCCTTCCTAAGACTTTGTCATTGTAGTTAGCCCCCAAGACCCCTAAGCTGCCCTGTGAAGCCCCTTAGACTGCAATATAGCACAGTACCAATGGGATGTCCGGTCGTCTAACACGGAAGTACTTACTTCCATAGGTCTCTCCGGGAGATACGTCCTGGAATTTCTATAATCTACAATCTATTGATTGTATTGCTGGTCAGGTAAGTACACCAGTGTTTCTTAAATACGGACCATTTGGAGTCTCGCCTGTTCTGGTGCTATGGTGGTCTCATTCACTCGCACGTATAAATAGACTTAAAGGGCATCAGAATTAAAGGGAACCTACCACCACAAATCTACCTATAAAGGTAGATTGGGTGGTAGGTGGATCAATGGGACGTGAGGATAGCCCTTTTAAGGGCTAATCCTCACGTCCCCGCACTTTTTTGATAACTTTTATTACACATATATTCAAATTTACTTTTGCGGCTACTGGGGCGTGGAGTAGCCGCATCTGAGATTACACGAGGCGGCTACTCCACGCCCCGTAGCCTCTTTACCCCTCCTACTCACCCATCTTCGGCGCACAGCTCCGCGCCCTCGTCCGGCGATCCTGCCATCTGCGCATGCGCAGAAGAGCAGGCCCGCACCTGCGCAGTCACTGCTCCGAAACAGGCGCGGGCCTGCTCTTCTGCGCATGCGCAGACGGCAGGATCGCCGGACGAGGGCGCAGAGCTGTGCGCCGAAGATGGGTGAGTAGGAGGGGTAAAGAGGCTACGGGGCGTGGAGTAGCCGCCTCGTGTAACCTCAGATGCGGCTACTCCACGCCCCAGTAGCCGCATAAGTAAATTTGAATATATGTGTAATAAAAGTTATCAAAAAAGTGTGGGGAAGTGAGGATTAGCCCTTAAAAGGTCTCTCCTCACGTCCTATGGATCCACTTACCACCCAATCTACCTTTATAGGTAGATTTGTGGTGGTAGGTTTCCTTTAAGGACTGTATGCAAATGAGCCTGAGGGGCTCCAGGCTCCATAGGTGTTTCATCCTGTTGGTAGAAGTCCTTTAAAGTGGAATATTTATCCCTCGCCATCGCCTGCGTCTGTACAAGCCTCTGTGCACGCACGGCCGGACGGTGAATACACATTGATGTATCTGGTGGCAGTAGAGCGGAGGCTAGTAATAAATGCCCCCCAAATGCTGCTTGTTGGTTCCGTTCTCCATCCTGGCTGATATTTTTTGCTTTTTAGTGTGAATATTGCCTAAAAAAAAACTTTATTACCTTCAAATAATGCGAGACGTTATTGATGGGTCTCTCCGCTTTCAACATTGTCAACTTGTGAAAGATTTCTTAACAAGATCTCCACGGAATCCCTAAAAATCGTCAGAAACCAGAAACAATGCTTCCTGTACACACATTTGTGCAATATTGGACCGACAACTACGGCTTGGTGCACACCATATAAATAAATTGGCTCCCAAAGGGGAGGGCAGTTTATATGGCACAAGTGATCTTCTCCTCCGAGCTAGCACCATCCTCCTCCCTCCTCCTTACCTCCCCCCACCCCTCCTCAGCCTCTCCCCCACCCCCACTTACAGCAGATTCTCTCTTGCAGCCTCCTTACTGCCTTACTCTGCTCTCATGCACCTTCTCGGCTCTGCATTCCCTGTCTGAAGAAGGTCCCTGTGCTGAACGAATCGTCACATAATTTGCTGTGGATTTCACCTAAAATAATCATCACATTGCACTGAACCCGAGTGCCCAATAAAATGTTACAAGAAACCGCGACCCTCTGTCTCCTTTTCCGCAGTTCAGTCGAGTACATACAGAAAAGCTGATGGCCGGTCCGGCACAGGGCAGTGGCCATGTTGTAAAACTGCCTTGGGTCTCCTTATACCATTGCTATGAATGACAAGTTGTTCTGCCGTGGACAGAAGGTCCTACTAACTCCCCTCATCTGTCCGACTCCTCCGCTCTGCCCTCCGTGATCACCCGTCCTCACAGTCTCCATGGTTCACAGAACATCCGGCCACCACACGGTCCGGGATTCATGGATCAAACAGGTTTGTGTGTCTCAGCCCTTCGCTCCAACCTTCTCGCTGGATCCCAGCACCATCTCAGGACTTCTCTTCCATTCCTCTAACCACCCACTTTTACCACTGGGTCCTCCATGTTCTCTCCCTCATCCTGCACCATGTTAATGTCTTTGGGTTTGTTGGACGTGGCCGTGGATGGCCGTGGATTGGGGATTTGTGGGCAAATGACGTTAAACCTCGCTTGGCGTCTCCTATGTTTCGAGAGCACTTGGTGATAGAGTGGGATCTAAACATAAGACCAGGTTTCCTCGGGCTCCCTGTCCACCTCCGGTGGCGAAGGGACACAGGATTTTGCCATGTGACAATGGGTCACCATTGTTGGGTTGGGGGTTTGTCCCCACTTGGCTTAGTGATCGATAACTCAAGGCAATGTAGGAGGCGCTAACAGGCAGCTCTTCATCTAAACCCGTTACCATTGATGACGTAGACTTAGCGCCAGTTATTCCGAGTAATAGAAATGGAACGTTGCGAGGATAATCCGGTGTCTCACATACCTCGCGTCTGAATGCTGGTTGCCATAGGCTTGGCCCGGGGCTTTAGATACACAACTAGGACGGAGCATGAACAGATGTCCTACAGTCACTTTTCGGAGACACATCTGTTATCTACATCCATCTTTCCTCTATCATCTGTCTATTGTTCCCTGTTATCAGCCATTTCAGCACAAAGAGGTTGATTGTAATGTTCGTCTGATAATGATCTGCGACTCCATGATCGTTACTCTCCAGTTTCGAGGATCTCCAGATACATAGGGCAGTGTATCAGGCCACATGCACATGTATTGCCCTTAGAAACCAAATTCAAGTGTATGGGGGGGGGGGGGGGGGTTCTAGACCTTAAAGGACATTACCATCAGATTACCTGAGGCTGACTACTCACCTTCCAGTCCTTAATCTTCTTTTAGTATGTTTTAGAACTGCCGCATATAGTAGAAATTAAAAGCTTTTTATATATGCTAATAAGCCTGAGGTGCTCTGCAGAGCACCTCTTGGCTCCGCCTCAAAGTCATTTCTTCATAATTTATACTGTAAGCATAATTTATACACAGCCAGTCAGGCATGAATAAATTACTTAGCCTCGAAGCCAAGAGGTGCTCTGCAGAGCACCTCAGGCTCATTAGCATATATTTAAAAGGGTTTTTTTTCAACTACGTTCTAAAACAGACTAAAAGAAGATTACGGCAGATGGGCACGGGACGGGGAGCTGAGTAGTAAGCATCTAGCAGCAGGTAATCTGACGGTAGGTGTCCTTCAAAGAGAACCTGTCAGCAGATGAGTCAAGTTTTATAGTTTGTCACTTTAGAAGCCTAAACATGACTCATCTCCCTTAAAAATGAGGTGAGAAGAGTCATATTTGCCTGACTTTGGAGGGAAAGTTTTTTTTTATAGGTAAACAGGTGATATTTTACATAAAAGATGAAATTCTAGAAAGGAAATTTCATACCTGTGGGGGCTGATAGTTTAGTGGGGTAAAACCTGGTGACATGTGGAACAAGCAACACGCCCTTTGCCAGTAGAGGCAGTCCCCTACCTAAGGACACCTGACGTACAGACGACCCCCCAGTTACAGACGGACCCCTGTGACCTCTGGTGACCTCTCTGGATGTTACTATAGTCCCTGGCTGCAATGATCAGCTGTAAGGTGTCTGTAATGAAGCTTTATGGATAATCCTTGGTCCAATTACAGCACAAAATTTTGAAACTCCAAGTATCACTGGGGTAAAAAAAGATTTTGTCTGGAGCTACAATTATAAAATATAAAGTTTTGACTTACATACAAATTCAACTTAAGAACAAACCTATCTTGGGACTCCCTGTATCTTACATTCATGGAAGTCTAAATGCATCATCAATCCGTAGAAGCTCCTCTGCGCTGGGCTTGAATTGCGTTTCGAACCAGAATACAAACGCAACGTGTGAATGCAGCCTGATAGTAGCTATAGAAATATACACATCCCATACATAGCACATGGCGTAAATTACAATACTGGACTCTTCCCATTGTCCTGTTCTTATAATCAATGGTTGAGGGATGGTCCAGGCTTCATAACTTAGACACAACGTAACCGTTCTATGTACAGGCGGTCCACTACTTAAGAAGACCCGACTTACAGACGACCCCTAGTTACAAACGGACCTCTGCTAATTGGTAAGTTACTGTACTTTAGCCTTAGGCTACAATAATAGGCTGTAACAGTTATCACAGGCGTCTGTAATGAAGCTTCATTGTTATTCCTGGTTCTTATGTCCGTGTTTGTGTGGGTTTCCTCCGGGTCCTCGGGTTTCCTCCCACACTCCAAAACATACTGGTAGGCCCCTTCCACACTTGCGTTGCAGATCATGTCAGAGTCTGATCAGGGAGCGATCAGGGTTTGGTCAGTGAAAAACTGACATTTTCCATCAGGGTGCAATCAGTTTTCAGTCAGAGTTTGTTCAGTGTCTCAGTTTTTCACGTGCGTTTTCAATGCAATTTCAATGCGTTTTTCATGCGCAGATAATGCACGTGAAATGGACTCAGGACTGAGCTCTATCTTGTCTATGGCAATTGATGCGTGAAAAACGCATTGCACTTCCTGTGTCTCGGAGTGCGATGCGTTTTTGATGCGTCTCCATGCGCGTGACTTGCAAAAGTAGAGCATGTTCGAGATTTAAACGCGCGTTAAAAAAAAACCTGCGTGTGTACGTGAAAAAAAATGCAAGTCTGAAAAAGCCCATTGATTACAATGGGTCAGAGTGCAATGCAAGTTCTGCGCGTCAAAAGCAAAAGTGTGGAAGGGGCCTTAGGTTGTTTAGATTGTGAGCCCCATGGGGACAGGGACCAATTTGGCAAGTTCTGTGCACTTTATAAATAAAATAATTATTATTATTAAAATGTATAGTTCTGACTTAAACACAAATTCAACTTAAGAACAAACCTACAGAACCCGGGGACTGCCTGTATTCTTGATAGAACCTGGGGGAATATGCGATACATTGTATCAGAGATGTGATAATATATGTTATTATGTTACGCACTGTAGAGGGAGTGGGCGGCGCTGCGTAATCTGTGTGCACTATATAAAGAATTATTATTCTTATTATTAAAATGTATAGTTCTGACTTACACACAAATTCAACTTAAGAACAAACCTACAGAACCTTGGGGCTGCCTGTATTCTTGATAGAACCTGGGAGAATATGCGATACATTGTATCAGAGATGTGATACTGTGTATTATTATGTTACGCACTATAGAGGGAGCGTGCGGCGCTGCGTAATCTGTGTGCACTATATAAATAATTATTATTCTTATTATTAAAATGTATAGTTCTGACTTACACACAAATTCAACTTAAGAACAAACCTACAGAACCTTGGGACTGCCTGTATTCTTGATAGAACCTGGGAGAATATGCGATACATTGTATCAGAGATGTGATACTGTGTATTATTATGTTCCATTATTATATAGAGGGAGCGGGCGGCGCAGGACGGGCTCCTCTGGAGGCTACATATTGGCTTAGCTTCCTGCTTGTGCAATGTGCAGCCTCCCCCACCCTCGCTGGCTCAGGATGTCACTGCTGCCTTTTATGGGTCCAGATTGCTGGAGCAGAGGCGTGGCCGGGCCTGGGCGCCCTGACAGCAGCCGACGTGCCTCGCATTCTTCATGGGAGACTTTTTTTTTTTACATATCCTTTGATGCCACTGATGTCATCTTCGCTTCGCTTTTTTTTTCCTTTTTGCTTTGGGGAATGATATCCTTTTTTTTTTTCAGGACGCGCTGCGGACGGGATCGTATCATCTGCTTCTAATCACTCCACCAGCTGCAGTACAAATAATCTGGAAAACGGGTTCGGATCCTTGTAATGGTCACATGTTGTGAACCTCAAGGTTCAGGCATCGGCACATGGAGACCTTCCTGAATGGAGCTTTTCTGTAGCCTAAAATGGCTGATAACAGGGAACAATAGTGAACAGTATAGATATTAGGATATTGATACAATAGGAAGTGAGACGGATGAGTCCGCGCACTGCTCAGGAGGGGAAAGGGTCATAGGACGCAGCTGAAGACTCCGGCTCTTCTTCAATTTAGCAATGGGTAACACCAGGGCCGAAAATTAAAAATGCCCCCCCTCCTCCCAGTGCCCAATGATGCCACCTCACACACTAGTAGTCAGTCATTAGACACAGACATCTAGTACTGTACAGGTGATGATCTGCTCCATCAGGGAGACGACTTCTTTACGATTTCTCCCGGCCATGGTTTATCTCTGCTGAAATCAAATGTCTTCAGCTCCATGGAGCACATTTCCACACTGCGCCCCTAAAAATACCACAGTCACTTACAGTATAATGGAGCGTGTTCCCTATATATATTATCCTCACAACACGATTGAACCCACTATTCTCCACATATAGCAGCCTTTATATTTCCCCAAATAATTTATAGTATCTACAACTCCCTCAATTTATTATATACACCACACCCCCTGAAATACAGCATCCTACTAATTTATATACACACCCGATTTATAAACAGTTTCCCTAATTTATTTATAAGAGCCCCCGTATACATAAATTAAATGATACACAGTACTCCTTATAAGGCCATCCAGTTTAATTAAAATGCAGCCACAGTATCACACAGCCCCCCCCCCCCCCCCCAGTATTACACAGCCTGCCCCCCAGTACACACAATCTGCCCCTCCTAGCATACACAACCTGCCCCCCCCCCCCAGAATACACAACCTGCCCCCCCAGAATACACAGCCTGCTCCCTCCAGAATACACAGCCCCCCCACCGGTATACCGGTATACACAGCCTGCCCCCAGTACACACAGCCTGCCCCTCCTAGCATACCTGTAGGGGGTTAGTTGCCATTACCTGTAGGGGGTTAGCTGCCATTACCTGTAGGGGGTTAGCTGCCATTACTTGTAGGGGGTTAGCTGCCATTACCTGTAGAGGGTTACCTGCCATTACCTGTAGGGGGTTAGCTGCCATTACCTGTAGAGGGTTAGCTGCCATTACCTGTAGAGGGTTAGCTGCCATTACCTGTAGGGGGTTAGCTGCCATTACCTGTAGGGGGTTAGCTGCCATTACCTGTAGGGGGTTAGCTGCCATTACCTGTAGGGGGTTAGGTGCCATTACCTGTAGGGGGTTAGTTGCCATTACCTGTAGGGGGTTAGGTGCCATTACCTGTAGGGGGTTAGGTGCCATTACCTGTAGGGGGTTAGTTGCCATTACCTGTAGGGGGTTAGCTGCCATTACCTGTAGGGAGTTAGCAGCTATTACCTGTAGGGGGTTAGCTGCCATTACCTGTAGGGGGTTAGCTGCCATTACCTGTAGGGGGTTAGCTGCCATTACCTGTAGGGGGTTAGGTGCCATTACCTGTAGGGGGTTAGTTGCCATTACCTGTAGGGGGTTAGGTGCCATTACCTGTAGGGGGTTAGGTGCCATTACCTGTAGGGGGTTAGTTGCCATTACCTGTAGGGGGTTAGCTGCCATTATCTGTAGGGGGTTAGCTGCCATTACCTGTAGGGGGTTAGCTGCCATTACCTGTAGGGGGTTAGCTGCCATTACCTGTAGGGGGTTAGCTGCCATTATATGTAGGGGGTTAGCTGCTATTACCTGTAGGGGGTTAGCTGCCATTATCTGTAGGGGGTTAGCTGCTATTACCTCTAGGGGGTTAGGTGCCATTACCTGTAGGGGGTTAGCTGCCATTACCTGTAGGGGGTTACCTGCCATTACCTGTAGGGGGTTAGCTGCCATTACCTGTAGGGGGTTAGCTGCCATAACCTGTAGAGGGTTAGCTGCCATTACCTGTAGAGGATTAGCTGCCATTACCTGTAGAGGATTAGCTGCCATAACCTGTAGGGGGTTAGCTGCCATTACCTGTAGAGGATTAGCTGCCATTACCTGTAGGGGGCTAGCTGCCATAACCTGTAGAGGGTTAGCTGCCATTACCTGTAGAGGGTTAGCTGCCATTACCTGTAGGGAGTTAGCTGCCATTACCTGTAGGGGGTTAGCTGCCATTACCTGTAGGGAGTTAGCTGCCATTACCTGTAGGGGGTTAGCTGCCATTACCTGTAGAGGGATAGCTGCCATTACCTGTAGAGGATTAGCTGCCATTACCTGTAGGGGGTTAGCTGCCATTACCTGTAGGGAGTTAGCTGCCATTACCTGTAGGGGGTTAGCTGCCATTACCTGTAGGGAGTTAGCTGCCATTACCTGTAGGGGGTTAGCTGACATTACCTGTAGAGGATTAGCTGCCATTACCTGTAGGGAGTTAGCTGCCATTACCTGTAGAGGGTTAGCTGCCATAACCTGTAGAGGGTTAGCTGCCATTACCTGTAGGGAGTTAGCTGCCATTACCTGTAGAGGGTTAGCTGCCATTACCTGTAGAGGGTTAGCTGCCATTACCTGTAGGGGGTTAGCTGCCATTACCTGTAGGGAGTTAGCTGCCATTACCTGTAGAGGGTTAGCTGCCATTACCTGTAGGGAGTTAGCTGCCATTACCTGTAGGGAGTTAGCTGCCATTACCTGTAGGGGTTAGCTGCCATTACCTGTAGAGGGTTAGCTGCCATTACCTGTAGAGGGTTAGCTGCAATTACCTGTAGGGGGTTAGCTGCAATTACCTGTAGAGGGTTAGCTGCCATTACCTGTAGAGGGTTAGCTGCAATTACCTGTAGGGGGTTAGCTGCCATTACCTGTAGAGGGTTAGCTGCCATTACCTGTAGAGGGTTAGCTGCAATTACCTGTAGAGGGTTAGCTGCCATTACCTGTAGAGGGTTAGCTGCAATTACCTGTAGGGGATAAGCTGCCATTACCTGTAGGGGGTTAGCTGCCATTACCTGTAGGGGGCTAGCTGCCATTACTTGTAGGGGGCTAGCTGCCATTACCTGTATGGGGCTAGCTGCCATTACCTGTAGAGGGTTAGCTGCCATTACCTGTAGAGGATTAGCTGCCATTACCTGTAGGGGGTTAGCTGCCATAACCTGTAGAGGGTTAGCTGCCATTACCTGTAGGGAGTTAGCTGCCATTACCTGTAGAGGGTTAGCTGCCATTACCTGTAGGGGGTTAGCTGCCATTACCTGTAGGGAGTTAGCTGCCATTACCTGTAGAGGGTTAGCTGCCATTACCTGTAGGGGGCTAGCTGCCATTACCTGTAGGGAGTTAGCTGCCATTACCTGTAGGGGGTTAGGTGCCATTACCTGTAGGGGGTTAGCTGCCATTACCTGTAGGGGGTTAGCTGCCATTACCTGTAGGGGGTTAGCTGCCATTACCTGTAGGGGGTTAGCTGCCATTACCTGTAGGGGGTTAGCTGCCATTACCTGTAGGGGGTTAGCTGCCATAACCTGTAGAGGGTTAGCTGCCATTACCTGTAGGGAGTTAGCTGCCATTACCTGTAGGGGTTTACCTGCCATTACCTGTAGGGGGTTAGCTGCCATTACCTGTAGAGGGTTAGCTGCCATTACCTGTAGGGGGTTAGTTGCCATTACCTGTAGGGAGTTAGCTGCCATTACCTGTAGGGGGCTAGCTGCCATTACTTGTAGGGGGTTAGCTGCCATTACCTGTAGGGGGTTAGCTGCCGTTACCTGTAGGGGGTTAGCTGCCATTACCTGTAGGGAGTTAGCTGCCATTACCTGTAGAGGGTTAGCTGCCATTACCTGTAGGGGGTTAGCTGCCATTACCTGTAGGGAGTTAGCTGCCATTACCTGTAGGGGGTTAGCTGCCATTACCTGTAGGGGGTTAGGTGCCATTACCTGTAGGGGGTTAGCTGCCATTACCTGTAGAGGGTTACCTGCCATTACTTGTAGGGGGTTAGGTGCCATTACCTGTAGAGGGTTACCTGTATTACCTGTAGAGGGTTACCTGCCATTACTTGTAGGGGGTTAGGTGCCATTACCTGTAGGGGGTTACCTGTATTACCTGTAGAGGGTTAGCTGCCATTACCTGTAGGGGGTTAGCTGCCATTACCTGTAGGGGGTTACCTGCCATTACTTGTAGGGGGTTAGCTGCCATTACTTGTAGGGGGCTAGCTGCCTTACCTGTAGAGGGTTAGCTGCCATTACCTGTAGGGGGTTAGCTACCATTACCTGTAGGGGGTTAGCTGCCATTACTTGTAGGGGGTTAGTTGCCATTACCTGTATTACCTGTAAGGAGTTAGCTTCCATTACCTGTAGAGGGTTAGCTGCCATTACCTGTAGGGGGTTAGCTGCCATTACCTGTAGAGGGTTAGCTGCCATTACCTGTAGGGGGTTAGCTGCCATTACCTGTAGGGGGTTAGCTGCCATTACCTGTAGAGGGTTAGCTGCCATTACCTGTAGAGGGTTAGCTGCCATTACCTGTCGGGAGTTAGCTGCCATTACCTGTAGGGGCTAGCTGCCATTACCTGTCGGGAGTTAGCTGCCATTACCTGTAGGGGGCTAGCTGCCATTACCTGTAGGGGGCTAGCTGCCATTACCTGTAGGGGGTTAGCTGCCATTACTTGTAGGGGGCTAGCTGCCATTACCTGTAGGGGGCTAGCTGCCATTACCTGTAGGAAGTTAGCTGCCATTACTTGTAGGGGGCTAGCTGCCATTACCTGTAGGGGGTTACCTGCCATTACTTGTAGGGGGTTAGCTGCCATTACTTGTAGGGGGCTAGCTGCCTTACCTGTAGAGGGTTAGCTGCCATTACCTGTAGGGGGTTAGCTACCATTACCTGTAGGGGGTTAGCTGCCATTACTTGTAGGGGGTTAGCTGCCATTACCTGTAGAGGGTTAGTTGCCATTACCTGTATTACCTGTAAGGAGTTAGCTTCCATTACCTGTAGAGGGTTAGCTGCCATTACCTGTAGGGGGTTAGCTGCCATTACCTGTAGGGGGTTAGCTGCCATTACCTGTAGAGGGTTAGCTGCCATTACCTGTAGAGGGTTAGCTGCCATTACCTGTCGGGAGTTAGCTGCCATTACCTGTAGGGGCTAGCTGCCATTACCTGTCGGGAGTTAGCTGCCATTACCTGTAGGGGGCTAGCTGCCATTACCTGTAGGGGGCTAGCTGCCATTACCTGTAGGGGGTTAGCTGCCATTACTTGTAGGGGGCTAGCTGCCATTACCTGTAGGGGGCTAGCTGCCATTACCTGTAGGAAGTTAGCTGCCATTACTTGTAGGGGGCTAGCTGCGATTACCTGTAGGGGGTTAGCTGCCATTACCTGTAGGAAGTTAGCTGCCATTACTTGTAGGGGGCTAGCTGCCATTACCTGTAGGGGGTTAGCTGCCATTAACTTTATTGGGTTAGCTGCCATTACCTGTAGGGGGCTAGCTGCCATTACCTGTAGGGGGTTAGCTGCCATTACCTGTAGGGGGCTAGCTGCCATTACCTGTAGGGGGTTAGCTGCCATTACCTGTAGAGGGTTAGCTGCCATAACCTGTAGAGGGTTAGCTGCCATTACCTGTAGGGAGTTAGCTGCCATTACCTGTAGAGGGTTAGCTGCCATTACCTGTAGAGGGTTAGCTGCCATTACCTGTAGGGGGTTAGCTGCCATTACCTGTAGGGAGTTAGCTGCCATTACCTGTAGAGGGTTAGCTGCCATTACCTGTAGGGAGTTAGCTGCCATTACCTGTAGGGAGTTAGCTGCCATTACCTGTAGGGGGTTAGCTGCCATTACCTGTAGAGGGTTAGCTGCCATTACCTGTAGAGGGTTAGCTGCAATTACCTGTAGGGGGTTAGCTGCAATTACCTGTAGAGGGTTAGCTGCCATTACCTGTAGAGGGTTAGCTGCAATTACCTGTAGGGGGTTAGCTGCCATTACCTTTAGAGGGTTAGCTGCCATTACCTGTAGAGGGTTAGCTGCAATTACCTGTAGAGGGTTAGCTGCCATTACCTGTAGAGGGTTAGCTGCAATTACCTGTAGGGGATTAGCTGCCATTACCTGTAGGGGGTTAGCTGCCATTACCTGTAGGGGGCTAGCTGCCATTACTTGTAGGGGGCTAGCTGCCATTACCTGTATGGGGCTAGCTGCCATTACCTGTAGAGGGTTAGCTGCCATTACCTGTAGAGGATTAGCTGCCATTACCTGTAGGGGGTTAGCTGCCATAACCTGTAGAGGGTTAGCTGCCATTACCTGTAGGGAGTTAGCTGCCATTACCTGTAGAGGGTTAGCTGCCATTACCTGTAGGGGGTTAGCTGCCATTACCTGTAGGGAGTTAGCTGCCATTACCTGTAGAGGGTTAGCTGCCATTACCTGTAGGGGGCTAGCTGCCATTACCTGTAGGGAGTTAGCTGCCATTACCTGTAGGGGGTTAGGTGCCATTACCTGTAGGGGGTTAGCTGCCATTACCTGTAGGGGGTTAGCTGCCATTACCTGTAGGGGGTTAGCTGCCATTACCTGTAGGGGGTTAGCTGCCATTACCTGTAGGGGGTTAGCTGCCATTACCTGTAGGGGGTTAGCTGCCATAACCTGTAGAGGGTTAGCTGCCATTACCTGTAGGGAGTTAGCTGCCATTACCTGTAGGGGTTTACCTGCCATTACCTGTAGGGGGTTAGCTGCCATTACCTGTAGAGGGTTAGCTGCCATTACCTGTAGGGGGTTAGTTGCCATTACCTGTAGGGAGTTAGCTGCTATTACCTGTAGGGGGCTAGCTGCCATTACTTGTAGGGGGTTAGCTGCCATTACCTGTAGGGGGTTAGCTGCCGTTACCTGTAGGGGGTTAGCTGCCATTACCTGTAGGGAGTTAGCTGCCATTACCTGTAGAGGGTTAGCTGCCATTACCTGTAGGGGGTTAGCTGCCATTACCTGTAGGGAGTTAGCTGCCATTACCTGTAGGGGGTTAGCTGCCATTACCTGTAGGGGGTTAGGTGCCATTACCTGTAGGGGGTTAGCTGCCATTACCTGTAGAGGGTTACCTGCCATTACTTGTAGGGGGTTAGGTGCCATTACCTGTAGAGGGTTACCTGTATTACCTGTAGAGGGTTACCTGCCATTACTTGTAGGGGGTTAGGTGCCATTACCTGTAGGGGGTTACCTGTATTACCTGTAGAGGGTTAGCTGCCATTACCTGTAGGGGGTTAGCTGCCATTACCTGTAGGGGGTTACCTGCCATTACTTGTAGGGGGTTAGCTGCCATTACTTGTAGGGGGCTAGCTGCCTTACCTGTAGAGGGTTAGCTGCCATTACCTGTAGGGGGTTAGCTACCATTACCTGTAGGGGGTTAGCTGCCATTACTTGTAGGGGGTTAGCTGCCATTACCTGTAGAGGGTTAGTTGCCATTACCTGTATTACCTGTAAGGAGTTAGCTTCCATTACCTGTAGAGGGTTAGCTGCCATTACCTGTAGGGGGTTAGCTGCCATTACCTGTAGAGGGTTAGCTGCCATTACCTGTAGGGGGTTAGCTGCCATTACCTGTAGGGGGTTAGCTGCCATTACCTGTAGAGGGTTAGCTGCCATTACCTGTAGAGGGTTAGCTGCCATTACCTGTCGGGAGTTAGCTGCCATTACCTGTAGGGGCTAGCTGCCATTACCTGTCGGGAGTTAGCTGCCATTACCTGTAGGGGGCTAGCTGCCATTACCTGTAGGGGGCTAGCTGCCATTACCTGTAGGGGGTTAGCTGCCATTACTTGTAGGGGGCTAGCTGCCATTACCTGTAGGGGGCTAGCTGCCATTACCTGTAGGAAGTTAGCTGCCATTACTTGTAGGGGGCTAGCTGCCATTACCTGTAGGGGGTTACCTGCCATTACTTGTAGGGGGTTAGCTGCCATTACTTGTAGGGGGCTAGCTGCCTTACCTGTAGAGGGTTAGCTGCCATTACCTGTAGGGGGTTAGCTACCATTACCTGTAGGGGGTTAGCTGCCATTACTTGTGGGGGGTTAGCTGCCATTACCTGTAGAGGGTTAGTTGCCATTACCTGTATTACCTGTAAGGAGTTAGCTTCCATTACCTGTAGAGGGTTAGCTGCCATTACCTGTAGGGGGTTAGCTGCCATTACCTGTAGGGGGTTAGCTGCCATTACCTGTAGAGGGTTAGCTGCCATTACCTGTAGAGGGTTAGCTGCCATTACCTGTCGGGAGTTAGCTGCCATTACCTGTAGGGGCTAGCTGCCATTACCTGTCGGGAGTTAGCTGCCATTACCTGTAGGGGGCTAGCTGCCATTACCTGTAGGGGGCTAGCTGCCATTACCTGTAGGGGGTTAGCTGCCATTACTTGTAGGGGGCTAGCTGCCATTACCTGTAGGGGGCTAGCTGCCATTACCTGTAGGAAGTTAGCTGCCATTACTTGTAGGGGGCTAGCTGCCATTACCTGTAGGGGGTTAGCTGCCATTACCTGTAGGAAGTTAGCTGCCATTACTTGTAGGGGGCTAGCTGCCATTACCTGTAGGGGGTTAGCTGCCATTAACTTTATGGGGTTAGCTGCCATTACCTGTAGGGGGCTAGCTGCCATTACCTGTAGGGGGTTAGCTGCCATTACCTGTAGGGGGCTAGCTGCCATTACCTGTAGGGGGTTAGCTGCCATTACCTGTAGGGGGTTAGCTGCCATTACCTGTAGGGGGTTAGCTGCCATTACCTGTAGGGGGTTAGCTGCCATTACCTGTAGGGGGTTAGCTGCCATAACCTGTAGGTTGTTAGCTGCCATTCCCTGTAGGGGGTTAGCTGCCATTACCTGTAGAGGGTTAGTTGCCATTACCTGTAGGGGGTTAGCTGCCATTACCTGTAGAGGGTTAGCTGCCATTACCTGTAGGGGGTTAGCTGCCATTACCTGTAGAGGGTTAGCTGCAATTACCTGTATGGGGTTACCTGCCATTACCTTTAGGGGTTTAGCTGCCATTACCTGTAGAGGGTTAGTTGCCATTACCTGTAGGGGGCTAGCTGCCATTACCTGTAGGGGGTTAGCTGCCATTACCTGTAGGGGGTTAGCTGCCATTACCTGTAGAGGGTTAGCTGCCATTACCTGTAGGGGGTTAGCTGCCATTACCTGTAGAGGGTTAGCTGCCATTACCTGTAGGGGGTTAGCTGCCATTACCTGTAGGGGGTTAGCTGCCATTACCTGTAGGGGGTTAGCTGCCATTACCTGCAGAGAGTTAGCTGCCATTACCTGTAGGGGGTTAGCTGCCATTACCTGTAGGGGGTTAGCTGCCATTACCTTTAGGGGGTTAGCTGCCATTACCTGTAGAGGGTTAGTTGCCATTACTTGTAGGGGGCTAGCTGCCATTACCTGTAGGGGGTTAGCTGCCATTACCTGTAGGGGGTTAGCTGCCATTACCTGTAGGGGGCTAGCTGCCATTACCTGTAGGGGGTTAGCTGCCATTACCTGTAGAGGGTTAGCTGCCATTACCTGTAGGGGGTTAGCTGCCATTACCTGTAGGGGGTTAGCTGCCATTACCTGTAGGGGGCTAGCTGCCATTACCTGTAGGGGGTTAGCTGCCATTACCTGTAGGGCGTTAGCTGCCATTACTTGTAGGGGGTTAGCTGCCATTACCTGTAGGGGGTTAGCTGCCATTACCTGTAGGGGGCTAGCTGCCATTACCTGTAGGGAGTTAGCAGCTATTACCTGTATGGGGCTAGCTGCCATTACCTGTAGGGGGTTAGCTGCCATTACCTGTAGAGGGTTAGCTGCCATTACCTGTAGAGGGTTAGCTGCCATTACCTGTCGGGAGTTAGCTGCCATTACCTGTAGGGGGCTAGCTGCCATTACCTGTAGGGGGCTAGCTGCCATTACCTGTAGGGGGTTAGCTGCCATTACTTGTAGGGGGCTAGCTGCCATTACCTGTAGGGGGCTAGCTGCCATTACCTGTAGGAAGTTAGCTGCCATTACTTGTAGGGGGCTAGCTGCCATTACCTGTAGGGGGTTAGCTGCCATTACCTGTAGGAAGTTAGCTGCCATTACTTGTAGGGGGCTAGCTGCCATTACCTGTAGGGGGTTAGCTGCCATTAACTTTATGGGGTTAGCTGCCATTACCTGTAGGGGGCTAGCTGCCATTACCTGTAGGGGGTTAGCTGCCATTACCTGTAGGGGGCTAGCTGCCATTACCTGTAGGGGGTTAGCTGCCATTACCTGTAGGGGGTTAGCTGCCATTACCTGTAGGGGGTTAGCTGCCATTACCTGTAGGGGGTTAGCTGCCATTACCTGTAGGGGGTTAGCTGCCATTACCTGTAGGGGGCTAGCTGCCATTACCTGTAGGGGGCTAGCTGCCATTACCTGTAGGGGGTTAGCTGCCATTACTTGTAGGGGGCTAGCTGCCATTACCTGTAGGGGGTTAGCTGCCATTACCTGTAGGGGGTTAGTTGCCATTACCTGTAGGGGGTTAGCTGCCATTACCTGTAGGGGACTAGCTGCCATTACCTGTAGAGGGTTAGCTGCCATTACCTGTAGGGGGCTAGCTGCCATTACCTGTAGGAAGTTAGCTGCCATTACTTGTAGGGGGCTAGCTGCCATTACATGTAGGGGGGTAGCTGCCATTACCTTTATGGGGTTAGCTGCCATTACCTGTAGGGGGCTAGCTGCCATTACCTGTAGGGGGTTAGCTGCCATTACCTATAGGGGGTTAGCTGCCATTACCTGTAGGGGGCTAGCTGCCATTACCTGTAGGGGGTTAGCTGCCATTACCTGTAGTGGGTTAGCTGCCATTACCTGTAGGGGGTTAGCTGCCATTACCTGTAGGGGGCTAGCTGCCATTACCTGTAGGTTGTTAGCTGCCATTCCCTGTAGGGGGTTAGCTGCCATTACCTGTAGAGGGTTAGTTGCCTTTACCTGTAGGGGGTTAGCTGCCATTACCTGTAGAGGGTTAGCTGCCATTACCTGTAGGGGGTTAGCTGCCATTACATGTATGGGGTTACCTGCCATTACCTTTAGGGGGTTAGCTGCCATTACCTGTAGAGGGTTAGTTGCCATTACCTGTAGGGGGCTAGCTGCCATTACCTGTAGAGGGTTAGCTGCCATTACCTGTAGGGGGTTAGCTGCCATTACCTGTAGGGGGTTAGCTGCCATTACCTGTAGGGGGCTAGCTGCCATTACCTGTAGGGGGTTAACTGCCATTACCTGTAGGGGGTTAGCTGCCATTACTTGTAGGGGGTTAGCTGCCATTACCTGTAGGGGGTTAGCTGCCATTACCTGTAGGGAACTAGCTGCCATTACCTGTAGGGAGTTAGCAGCTATTACCTGTAGGGGGCTAGCTGCCATTACCTGTAGGGGGTTAGCTGCCATTACCTGTAGGGGGTTAGCTGTCATTAACTGTAGAGGGTTAGCTGCCATTACCTGTAGGGGGTTAGCTGCCATTACCTGTAGAGGGTTAGCTGCCATTACCTGTAGGGGGTTAGCTGCCATTACCTTTAGGGGGTTAGCTGCCATTACCTGTAGAGGGTTATCTGCCATTACCTGTAGGGGGCTAGCTGCCATTACCTGTAGGGGGCTAGCTGCCATTACCTGTAGGGGGCTAGCTGCCATTACCTGTAGGGGGTTACTTGCCATTACCTGTAGGGGGCTAGCTGCCATTACCTGTAGGGGGTTAGCTGCCATTACCTGTAGAGGGTTAGCTGCCATTACCTGTAGGGGGTTAGCTGCCATTACCTGTAGGGGGTTAGCTGCCATTACCTGTAGGGGGCTAGCTGCCATTACCTGTAGGGGGTTAGCTGCCATTACCTGTAGGGGGTTAGCTGCCATTACTTGTAGGGGGTTAGCTGCCATTACCTGTAGGGGGTTAGCTGCCATTACCTGTAGGGGGCTAGCTGCCATTACCTGTAGGAAGTTAGCTGCCATTACCTGTAGGGGGTTAGCTGCCATTACCTGTAGAGGGTTAGCTGCCATTACCTGTAGGGGGTTAGCTGCCATTACCTGTAGAGGGTTAGCTGCCATTACCTGTAGGGGGTTAGCTGCCATTACCTGTAGGGAGTTAGCAGCTATTACCTGTAGGGGGTTAGCTGCCATTATCTGTAGAGGGTTAGCTGCCATTACCTGTAGGGGGTTAGCTGCCATTACCTGTAGGGGGTTAGCTGCCATTACCTGTAGAGGGTTAGCTGCCATTACCTGTAGAGGGTTAGCTGCCATTACCTGTCGGGAGTTAGCTGCCATTACCTGTAGGGGGCTAGCTGCCATTACCTGTCGGGAGTTAGCTGCCATTACCTGTAGGGGGCTAGCTGCCATTACCTGTAATGGGTTAGCTGCCATTACCTGTAGGGGGTTAGCTGCCATTACCTGTAGGGGGCTAGCTGCCATTACCTGTAGGGGGCTAGCTGCCATTACCTGTAGGGGGCTAGCTGCCATTACCTGTAGGGGGTTAGCTGCCATTACTTGTAGGGGGCTAGCTGCCATTACCTGTAGGGGGTTAGCTGCCATTACCTGTAGGGGGTTAGCTGCCATTACCTGTAGGGGGTTAGCTGCCATTACCTGTAGGGGGCTAGCTGCCATTACCTGTAGAGGGTTAGCTGCCATTACCTGTAGGGGGTTAGCTGCCATTACCTGTAGGGGGTTAGCTGCCATTACTTGTAGGGGGCTAGCTGCCATTACCTGTAGGGGGCTAGCTGCCATTACCTGTAGGAAGTTAGCTGCCATTACTTGTAGGGGGCTAGCTGCCATTACCTGTAGGGGGTTAGCTGCCCTTACCTTTATGGGGTTAGCTGCCATTACCTGTAGGGGGCTAGCTGCCATTACCTGTAGGGGGTTAGCTGCCATTACCTGTAGAGGGTTAGCTGCCATTACCTGTAGGGGGTTAGCTGCCATTACCTGTAGGGGGCTAGCTGCCATTACCTGTAGGGGGTTAGCTGCCATTACCTGTAGGGGGTTAGCTGCCATTACCTGTAGGGGGTTAGCTGCCATTACCTGTAGGGGGGTAGCTGCCATTACCTGTAGGTTGTTAGCTGCCATTCCCTGTAGGGGGTTAGCTGCCATTACCTGTAGGGGGTTAGCTGCCATTACCTGTAGGGGGTTACCTGTATTACCTGTAGGGGGTTAGCTGCCATTACCTGTAGGGGGTTAGGTGCCATTACCTGTAGGGGGTTAGCTGCCATTACCTGTAGGGGGTTAGCTGCCATTACCTGTAGAGGGTTACCTGCCATTACCTGTAGGGGGTTACCTGTATTACCTGTAGGGAGTTAGCTTCCATTACCTGTAGGGGGTTAGCTGCCATTACCTGTAGGGAGTTAGCTGCCATTACCTGTAGGGGGTTAGCTGCCATTACCTGTAGAGGGTTAGCTGCCATTACCTGTAGGGGGTTACCTGTATTACCTTTAGGGAGCTAGCTGCCATTACCTGTAGGCGGTTACCTGCCATTACCTGTAGAGGGTTATCTGCCATTACCTGTAGGGGGTTACCTGTATTACCTGTAGGGGGTTAGCTGCCATTACCTGTAGGGTTAGCTGCCATTACCTGTAGGGGGTTACCTGCCTTACCTGTAGAGGGTTAGCTGCCATTACCTGTAGAGGGTTAGCTGCCATTACCTGTAGAGGGTTAGCTGCCATTACCTGTAGGGGGTTAGCTGCCATTACCTGTAGAGGGTTAGCTGCCATTACCTGTAGAGGGTTAGTTGCCATTACCTGTAGAGGGTTAGCTGCCATTACCTGTAGGGGGTTAGCTGCCAATACCTGTAGAGGATTAGCTGCCGTTACCTGTAGAGGGTTAGCTGCCATTACCTGTAGGGGGTTAGCTGCCATTACCTGTAGAGGGTTAGCTGCCATTACCTGTAGAGGGTTAGCTGCCATTACCTGTAGAGGGTTAGTTGCCATCACCTGTAGGGGGTTAGCTGCCATTACCTGCATTACCTGTAGGGAGTTAGCTTCCATTACCTGTAGAGGGTAAGCTGCCATTACCTGTAGGGGGTTACCTGTATTACCTGTAGGGGGTTAGCTGCCATTACCTGTAGGGGGTTAGGTGCCATTACCTGTAGGGGGTTAGCTGCCATTACCTGTAGGGGGTTAGCTGCCATTACCTGTAGAGGGTTACCTGCCATTACCTGTAGGGGGTTACCTGTATTACCTGTAAGGAGTTAGCTTCCATTACCTGTAGGGGGTTAGCTGCCATTACCTGTAGGGAGTTAGCTGCCATTACCTGTAGTGGGTTAGCTGCCATTACCTGTAGGGGGTTAGCTGCCATTACCTGTAGAGGGTTAGCTGCCATTACCTGTAGGGGGTTACCTGTATTACCTTTAGGGGGCTAGCTGCCATTACCTGTAGGCGGTTACCTGCCATTACCTGTAGAGGGTTACCTGCCATTACCTGTAGGGGGTTACCTGTATTACCTGTAGGGGGTTAGCTGCCATTACCTGTAGGGTTAGCTGCCATTACCTGTAGGGGGTTACCTGCCTTACCTGTAGAGGGTTAGCTGCCATTACCTGTAGAGGGTTAGCTGCCATTACCTGTAGAGGGTTAGCTGCCATTACCTGTAGGGGGTTAGCTGCCATTACCTGTAAAGGGTTAGCTGCCATTACCTGTAGAGGGTTAGTTGCCATTACCTGTAGAGGGTTAGCTGCCATTACCTGTAGGGGGTTAGCTGCCAATACCTGTAGAGGATTAGCTGCCATTACCTGTAGAGGGTTAGCTGCCATTACCTGTAGAGGGTTAGCTGCCATTACCTGTAGAGGGTTAGTTGCCATTACCTGTAGAGGGTTGGCTGCCATTACCTGTAGAGGGTTAGTTGCCATTACCTGTAGGGGGTTAGCTGCCATTACCTGTAGAGGGTTAGCTGCCATTAGCTGTAGAGGGTTAGCTGCCATTACCTGTAGGGGGTTAGCTGCCATTACCTGTAGAGGGTTAGCTGCCATTACTTGTAGGGGGTTAGCTGCCATTACCTGTAGGGGGTTAGCTGCCATTACCTGTAGAGGGTTAGCTGCCATTACCTGTAGGTTGTTAGCTGCCATTACCTGTAGGGGGTTAGCTGCCATTACCTGTAGAGGGTTAGCTGCCTTTACCTGTAGGGGGTTAGCTGCCATTACCTGTAGAGGGTTAGCTGCCATTACCTGTATGGGGTTACCTGCCATTACCTGTAGGGGGTTAGCTGCCATTACCTGTAGGGGGCTAGCTGCCATTACCTGTAGAGGGTTAGCTGCCATTACCTGTAGGGGGTTACCTGCCATTATCTGTAGAGGATTAGCTGCCATTACCTGTAGGGGGTTACCTGCCACTACCTGTAGAGGGTTAGGTGCCATTAACTGTAGGGGGTTACCTGCCATTACCTGTAGGGGGTTAGCTGCCATTACCTGTAGAGGGTTAGCTGCCATTACCTGTAGGGGGTTAGCTGCCATTACCTGTAGGGTGTTAGCTGCCATTACCTGTAGGGGGTTAGCTGCCATTACCTGTAGAGGGTTAGCTGCCATTACCTGTAGAGGGTTAGCTGCCATTACTTGTAGGGGGCTAGCTGCCATTACCTGTAGGGGGTTAGCTGCCATTACCTGTAGGGGGTTAGCTGCCATTACCTGTAGAGGGTTAGCTGCCATTACTTGTAGGGGGTTAGCTGCCATTACCTGTAGGGGGTTAGCTGTATTACCTTTAGGGGGCTAGCTTCCATTACCTGTAGGCGGTTACCTGCCATTACCTGTAGAGGGTTATCTGCCATTACCTGTAGGGGGTTACCTGTATTACCTGTAGGGGGTTAGCTGCCATTACCTGTAGGGTTAGCTGCCATTACCTGTAGGGGGTTACCTGCCTTACCTGTAGAGGGTTAGCTGCCATTACCTGTAGGGGGTTAGCTGCCATTACCTGCAGAGGGTTAGCTGCCATTACCTGTAGAGGGTTAGTTGCCATAACCTGTAGAGGGTTAGCTGCCATTACCTGGAGGGGGTTAGCTGCCAATACCTGTAGAGGATTAGCTGCCATTACCTGTAGAGGGTTAGCTGCCATTACCTGTAGGGGGTTAGCTGCCATTACCTGTAGGGGGTTAGCTGCCATTACCTGTAGGGGGTTAGCTGCCATTACCTGTAGAGGGTTAGCTGCCATTCCCTGTAAGGGGTTAGCTGCCATTACCTGTAGAGGGTTAGTTGCCATTACCTGGAGGGGGTTAGCTGCCATTACCTGTAGAGGGTTAGCTGCCATTACCTGTAGGGGGTTAGCTGCCATTACCTGTAGGGGGTTAGCTGCCATTACCTGTAGGGGGTTAGCTGCCATTACCTGTAGAGGGTTAGCTGCCATTAGCTGTAGAGGGTTAGCTGCCATTACTTGTAGGGGGCTAGCTGCCATTACCTGTAGGGGGTTAGCTGCCATTACCTGTAGGGGGTTAGCTGCCATTACCTGTAGAGGGTTAGCTGCCATTACTTGTAGGGGGTTAGCTGCCATTACCTGTAGGGGGTTAGCTGTATTACCTTTAGGGGGCTAGCTTCCATTACCTGTAGGCGGTTACCTGCCATTACCTGTAGAGGGTTATCTGCCATTACCTGTAGGGGGTTACCTGTATTACCTGTAGGGGGTTAGCTGCCATTACCTGTAGGGTTAGCTGCCATTACCTGTAGGGGGTTACCTGTCTTACCTGTAGAGGGTTAGCTGCCATTACCTGTAGGGGGTTAGCTGCCATTACCTGCAGAGGGTTAGCTGCCATTACCTGTAGAGGGTTAGTTGCCATAACCTGTAGAGGGTTAGCTGCCATTACCTGGAGGGGGTTAGCTGCCAATACCTGTAGAGGATTAGCTGCCATTACCTGTAGAGGGTTAGCTGCCATTACCTGTAGGGGGTTAGCTGCCATTACCTGTAGGGGGTTAGCTGCCATTACCTGTAGGGGGTTAGCTGCCATTACCTGTAGAGGGTTAGCTGCCATTCCCTGTAGGGGGTTAGCTGCCATTACCTGTAGAGGGTTAGTTGCCATTACCTTTAGGGGGTTAGCTGCCATTACCTGTAGAGGGTTAGCTGCCATTACTTGTAGGGGGTTAGCTGCCATTACCTGTAGGGGGTTAGCTGCCATTACCTGTAGAGGGTTAGCTGCCATTACCTGTAGGTTGTTAGCTGCCATTACCTGTAGGGGGTTAGCTGCCATTACCTGTAGAGGGTTAGCTTCCATTACCTGTAGGGGGTTAGCTGCCATTACCTGTAGAGGGTTAGCTGCCATTACCTGTATGGGGTTACCTGCCATTACCTGTAGGGGGTTAGCTGCCATTACCTGTAGGGGGCTAGCTGCCATTACCTGTAGAGGGTTAGCTGCCATTACCTGTAGGGGGTTACCTGCCATTACCTGTAGGGGGCTAGCTGCCATTACCTGTAGAGGGTTAGCTGCCATTACCTGTAGGGGGTTAGCTGCCATTACCTGTAGGGGGTTAGCTGCCATTACTTGTAGGGGGCTAGCTGCCATTACCTGTAGGGGGCTAGCTGCCATTACCTGTAGGAAGTTAGCTGCCATTACTTGTAGGGGGCTAGCTGCCATTACCTGTAGGGGGTTAGCTGCCCTTACCTTTATGGGGTTAGCTGCCATTACCTGTAGGGGGCTAGCTGCCATTACCTGTAGGGGGTTAGCTGCCATTACCTGTAGAGGGTTAGCTGCCATTACCTGTAGGGGGTTAGCTGCCATTACCTGTAGGGGGCTAGCTGCCATTACCTGTAGGGGGTTAGCTGCCATTACCTGTAGGGGGTTAGCTGCCATTACCTGTAGGGGGTTAGCTGCCATTACCTGTAGGGGGGTAGCTGCCATTACCTGTAGGTTGTTAGCTGCCATTCCCTGTAGGGGGTTAGCTGCCATTACCTGTAGGGGGTTAGCTGCCATTACCTGTAGGGGGTTACCTGTATTACCTGTAGGGGGTTAGCTGCCATTACCTGTAGGGGGTTAGGTGCCATTACCTGTAGGGGGTTAGCTGCCATTACCTGTAGGGGGTTAGCTGCCATTACCTGTAGAGGGTTACCTGCCATTACCTGTAGGGGGTTACCTGTATTACCTGTAGGGAGTTAGCTTCCATTACCTGTAGGGGGTTAGCTGCCATTACCTGTAGGGAGTTAGCTGCCATTACCTGTAGGGGGTTAGCTGCCATTACCTGTAGAGGGTTAGCTGCCATTACCTGTAGGGGGTTACCTGTATTACCTTTAGGGAGCTAGCTGCCATTACCTGTAGGCGGTTACCTGCCATTACCTGTAGAGGGTTATCTGCCATTACCTGTAGGGGGTTACCTGTATTACCTGTAGGGGGTTAGCTGCCATTACCTGTAGGGTTAGCTGCCATTACCTGTAGGGGGTTACCTGCCTTACCTGTAGAGGGTTAGCTGCCATTACCTGTAGAGGGTTAGCTGCCATTACCTGTAGAGGGTTAGCTGCCATTACCTGTAGGGGGTTAGCTGCCATTACCTGTAGAGGGTTAGCTGCCATTACCTGTAGAGGGTTAGTTGCCATTACCTGTAGAGGGTTAGCTGCCATTACCTGTAGGGGGTTAGCTGCCAATACCTGTAGAGGATTAGCTGCCGTTACCTGTAGAGGGTTAGCTGCCATTACCTGTAGGGGGTTAGCTGCCATTACCTGTAGAGGGTTAGCTGCCATTACCTGTAGAGGGTTAGCTGCCATTACCTGTAGAGGGTTAGTTGCCATCACCTGTAGGGGGTTAGCTGCCATTACCTGCATTACCTGTAGGGAGTTAGCTTCCATTACCTGTAGAGGGTAAGCTGCCATTACCTGTAGGGGGTTACCTGTATTACCTGTAGGGGGTTAGCTGCCATTACCTGTAGGGGGTTAGGTGCCATTACCTGTAGGGGGTTAGCTGCCATTACCTGTAGGGGGTTAGCTGCCATTACCTGTAGAGGGTTACCTGCCATTACCTGTAGGGGGTTACCTGTATTACCTGTAAGGAGTTAGCTTCCATTACCTGTAGGGGGTTAGCTGCCATTACCTGTAGGGAGTTAGCTGCCATTACCTGTAGTGGGTTAGCTGCCATTACCTGTAGGGGGTTAGCTGCCATTACCTGTAGAGGGTTAGCTGCCATTACCTGTAGGGGGTTACCTGTATTACCTTTAGGGGGCTAGCTGCCATTACCTGTAGGCGGTTACCTGCCATTACCTGTAGAGGGTTACCTGCCATTACCTGTAGGGGGTTACCTGTATTACCTGTAGGGGGTTAGCTGCCATTACCTGTAGGGTTAGCTGCCATTACCTGTAGGGGGTTACCTGCCTTACCTGTAGAGGGTTAGCTGCCATTACCTGTAGAGGGTTAGCTGCCATTACCTGTAGAGGGTTAGCTGCCATTACCTGTAGGGGGTTAGCTGCCATTACCTGTAAAGGGTTAGCTGCCATTACCTGTAGAGGGTTAGTTGCCATTACCTGTAGAGGGTTAGCTGCCATTACCTGTAGGGGGTTAGCTGCCAATACCTGTAGAGGATTAGCTGCCATTACCTGTAGAGGGTTAGCTGCCATTACCTGTAGAGGGTTAGCTGCCATTACCTGTAGAGGGTTAGTTGCCATTACCTGTAGAGGGTTGGCTGCCATTACCTGTAGAGGGTTAGTTGCCATTACCTGTAGGGGGTTAGCTGCCATTACCTGTAGAGGGTTAGCTGCCATTAGCTGTAGAGGGTTAGCTGCCATTACCTGTAGGGGGTTAGCTGCCATTACCTGTAGAGGGTTAGCTGCCATTACTTGTAGGGGGTTAGCTGCCATTACCTGTAGGGGGTTAGCTGCCATTACCTGTAGAGGGTTAGCTGCCATTACCTGTAGGTTGTTAGCTGCCATTACCTGTAGGGGGTTAGCTGCCATTACCTGTAGAGGGTTAGCTGCCTTTACCTGTAGGGGGTTAGCTGCCATTACCTGTAGAGGGTTAGCTGCCATTACCTGTATGGGGTTACCTGCCATTACCTGTAGGGGGTTAGCTGCCATTACCTGTAGGGGGCTAGCTGCCATTACCTGTAGAGGGTTAGCTGCCATTACCTGTAGGGGGTTACCTGCCATTATCTGTAGAGGATTAGCTGCCATTACCTGTAGGGGTTTACCTGCCACTACCTGTAGAGGGTTAGGTGCCATTAACTGTAGGGGGTTACCTGCCATTACCTGTAGGGGGTTAGCTGCCATTACCTGTAGAGGGTTAGCTGCCATTACCTGTAGGGGGTTAGCTGCCATTACCTGTAGGGTGTTAGCTGCCATTACCTGTAGGGGGTTAGCTGCCATTACCTGTAGAGGGTTAGCTGCCATTACCTGTAGAGGGTTAGCTGCCATTACTTGTAGGGGGCTAGCTGCCATTACCTGTAGGGGGTTAGCTGCCATTACCTGTAGGGGGTTAGCTGCCATTACCTGTAGAGGGTTAGCTGCCATTACTTGTAGGGGGTTAGCTGCCATTACCTGTAGGGGGTTAGCTGTATTACCTTTAGGGGGCTAGCTTCCATTACCTGTAGGCGGTTACCTGCCATTACCTGTAGAGGGTTATCTGCCATTACCTGTAGGGGGTTACCTGTATTACCTGTAGGGGGTTAGCTGCCATTACCTGTAGGGTTAGCTGCCATTACCTGTAGGGGGTTACCTGCCTTACCTGTAGAGGGTTAGCTGCCATTACCTGTAGGGGGTTAGCTGCCATTACCTGCAGAGGGTTAGCTGCCATTACCTGTAGAGGGTTAGTTGCCATAACCTGTAGAGGGTTAGCTGCCATTACCTGGAGGGGGTTAGCTGCCAATACCTGTAGAGGATTAGCTGCCATTACCTGTAGAGGGTTAGCTGCCATTACCTGTAGGGGGTTAGCTGCCATTACCTGTAGGGGGTTAGCTGCCATTACCTGTAGGGGGTTAGCTGCCATTACCTGTAGAGGGTTAGCTGCCATTCCCTGTAAGGGGTTAGCTGCCATTACCTGTAGAGGGTTAGTTGCCATTACCTGGAGGGGGTTAGCTGCCATTACCTGTAGAGGGTTAGCTGCCATTACCTGTAGGGGGTTAGCTGCCATTACCTGTAGGGGGTTAGCTGCCATTACCTGTAGGGGGTTAGCTGCCATTACCTGTAGAGGGTTAGCTGCCATTAGCTGTAGAGGGTTAGCTGCCATTACTTGTAGGGGGCTAGCTGCCATTACCTGTAGGGGGTTAGCTGCCATTACCTGTAGGGGGTTAGCTGCCATTACCTGTAGAGGGTTAGCTGCCATTACTTGTAGGGGGTTAGCTGCCATTACCTGTAGGGGGTTAGCTGTATTACCTTTAGGGGGCTAGCTTCCATTACCTGTAGGCGGTTACCTGCCATTACCTGTAGAGGGTTATCTGCCATTACCTGTAGGGGGTTACCTGTATTACCTGTAGGGGGTTAGCTGCCATTACCTGTAGGGTTAGCTGCCATTACCTGTAGGGGGTTACCTGTCTTACCTGTAGAGGGTTAGCTGCCATTACCTGTAGGGGGTTAGCTGCCATTACCTGCAGAGGGTTAGCTGCCATTACCTGTAGAGGGTTAGTTGCCATAACCTGTAGAGGGTTAGCTGCCATTACCTGGAGGGGGTTAGCTGCCAATACCTGTAGAGGATTAGCTGCCATTACCTGTAGAGGGTTAGCTGCCATTACCTGTAGGGGGTTAGCTGCCATTACCTGTAGGGGGTTAGCTGCCATTACCTGTAGGGGGTTAGCTGCCATTACCTGTAGAGGGTTAGCTGCCATTCCCTGTAGGGGGTTAGCTGCCATTACCTGTAGAGGGTTAGTTGCCATTACCTTTAGGGGGTTAGCTGCCATTACCTGTAGAGGGTTAGCTGCCATTACTTGTAGGGGGTTAGCTGCCATTACCTGTAGGGGGTTAGCTGCCATTACCTGTAGAGGGTTAGCTGCCATTACCTGTAGGTTGTTAGCTGCCATTACCTGTAGGGGGTTAGCTGCCATTACCTGTAGAGGGTTAGCTGCCATTACCTGTAGGGGGTTAGCTGCCATTACCTGTAGAGGGTTAGCTGCCATTACCTGTATGGGGTTACCTGCCATTACCTGTAGGGGGTTAGCTGCCATTACCTGTAGGGGGCTAGCTGCCATTACCTGTAGAGGGTTAGCTGCCATTACCTGTAGGGGGTTACCTGCCATTATCTGTAAAGGATTAGCTGCCATTACCTGTAGGGGGTTACCTGCCATTACCTGTAGAGGGTTAGCTGCCATTACCTGTAGAGGGTTAATTGCCATTACCTGTAGAGGGTTAGCTGCCATTACCTGTAGAGGGTTAGCTGCCATTACCTGTAGAGGGTTAGTTGCCATTACCTGTAGGGGGTTAGCTGCCATTACCTGTAGAGGGTTAGCTGCCATTACCTGTAGAAGGTTAGCTGCCATTACCTGTAGAGGGTTAGCTGCCATTACCTGTAGAGGGTTAGTTGCCATTACCTGTAGGGGGTTAGCTGCCATTACCTGTAGGGGGTTAGCTGCCATTACCTGTATTACCTGTAGGGAGTTAGCTTCCATTACCTGTAGAGGGTTAGCTGCCATTACCTGTAGGGGGTTACCTGTATTACCTGTAGGGGGTTAGCTGCCATTACCTGTAGGGGGTTAGCTGCCATTACCTGTAGGGGGTTAGCTGCCATTACCTGTAGGGGGTTAGCTGCCATTACCTGTAGGGAGTTAGCTTCCATTACATGTAGGGGGTTAGCTGCCATTACCTGTAGGGGGTTACCTGTATTACCTGTAGGGGGTTAGCTGCCATTACCTGTAGGGGGTTAGCTGCCATTACCTGTAGGGGGTTAGCTGCCATTACCTGTAGAGGGTTAGCTGCCATTACCTGTAGGGGGTTAGCTGCCATTACCTGTAGGGGGTTAGCTGCCATTACCTGTAGGGGGCTATCTGCCATTACCTGTAGAGGGTTAGCTGCCATTACCTGTAGGGGGTTACCTGCCATTATCTGTAGGGGATTAGCTGCCATTACCTGTAGGGGGTTACTTGCCATTACCTGTAGAGGGTTAGGTGCCATTACCTGTAGGGGGTTACCTGCCATTACCTGTAGGGAGTTAGCTGCCATTACCTGTAGGGGGTTAGCTGCCATTACCTGTAGGGGGTTAGGTGCCATTACCTGTAGGGGGTTAGGTGCCATTATCTGTAGGGGTTTAGCTGCCATTACCTGTAGGGGGTTAGCTGCCATTACCTGTAGAGGGTTAGCTGCCATTACCTGTAGAGGGTTAGCTGCCATTACCTGTAGGGGGTTAGCTGCCATTACCTGTAGAGGGTTAGCTGCCATTACCTGTAGAGGGTTAGCTGCCATTACCTGTAGGGGGTTAGCTGCCATTACCTGTAGGGGGTTAGCTGCCATTACCTGTAGGGAGTTAGCTTCCATTACCTGTAGGGGGCTATCTGCCATTACCTGTAGGGGGTTAGCTGCCATTACCTGTAGGGGGTTAGCTGCCATTACCTGTAGGGGGTTAGCTGCCATTACCTGTAGGGGGCTATCTGCCATTACCTGTAGGGGGTTACCTGCCATTACCTGTAGGGAGTTAGCTGCCATTACCTGTAGGGGGTTAGCTGCCATTACCTGTAGGGGGTTAGGTGCCATTACCTGTAGGGGGTTACCTGCCATTATCTGTAGAGGATTAGCTGCCATTACCTGTAGGGGGTTACCTGCCACTACCTGTAGAGGGTTAGGTGCCATTAACTGTAGGGGGTTACCTGCCATTACCTGTAGGGGGTTAGCTGCCATTACCTGTAGAGGGTTAGCTGCCATTACCTGTAGGGGGTTAGCTGCCATTACCTGTAGGGTGTTAGCTGCCATTACCTGTAGGGGGTTAGCTGCCATTACCTGTAGAGGGTTAGCTGCCATTACCTGTAGAGGGTTAGCTGCCATTACTTGTAGGGGGCTAGCTGCCATTACCTGTAGGGGGTTAGCTGCCATTACCTGTAGGGGGTTAGCTGCCATTACCTGTAGAGGGTTAGCTGCCATTACTTGTAGGGGGTTAGCTGCCATTACCTGTAGGGGGTTAGCTGTATTACCTTTAGGGGGCTAGCTTCCATTACCTGTAGGCGGTTACCTGCCATTACCTGTAGAGGGTTATCTGCCATTACCTGTAGGGGGTTACCTGTATTACCTGTAGGGGGTTAGCTGCCATTACCTGTAGGGTTAGCTGCCATTACCTGTAGGGGGTTACCTGCCTTACCTGTAGAGGGTTAGCTGCCATTACCTGTAGGGGGTTAGCTGCCATTACCTGCAGAGGGTTAGCTGCCATTACCTGTAGAGGGTTAGTTGCCATAACCTGTAGAGGGTTAGCTGCCATTACCTGGAGGGGGTTAGCTGCCAATACCTGTAGAGGATTAGCTGCCATTACCTGTAGAGGGTTAGCTGCCATTACCTGTAGGGGGTTAGCTGCCATTACCTGTAGGGGGTTAGCTGCCATTACCTGTAGGGGGTTAGCTGCCATTACCTGTAGAGGGTTAGCTGCCATTCCCTGTAAGGGGTTAGCTGCCATTACCTGTAGAGGGTTAGTTGCCATTACCTGGAGGGGGTTAGCTGCCATTACCTGTAGAGGGTTAGCTGCCATTACCTGTAGGGGGTTAGCTGCCATTACCTGTAGGGGGTTAGCTGCCATTACCTGTAGGGGGTTAGCTGCCATTACCTGTAGAGGGTTAGCTGCCATTAGCTGTAGAGGGTTAGCTGCCATTACTTGTAGGGGGCTAGCTGCCATTACCTGTAGGGGGTTAGCTGCCATTACCTGTAGGGGGTTAGCTGCCATTACCTGTAGAGGGTTAGCTGCCATTACTTGTAGGGGGTTAGCTGCCATTACCTGTAGGGGGTTAGCTGTATTACCTTTAGGGGGCTAGCTTCCATTACCTGTAGGCGGTTACCTGCCATTACCTGTAGAGGGTTATCTGCCATTACCTGTAGGGGGTTACCTGTATTACCTGTAGGGGGTTAGCTGCCATTACCTGTAGGGTTAGCTGCCATTACCTGTAGGGGGTTACCTGTCTTACCTGTAGAGGGTTAGCTGCCATTACCTGTAGGGGGTTAGCTGCCATTACCTGCAGAGGGTTAGCTGCCATTACCTGTAGAGGGTTAGTTGCCATAACCTGTAGAGGGTTAGCTGCCATTACCTGGAGGGGGTTAGCTGCCAATACCTGTAGAGGATTAGCTGCCATTACCTGTAGAGGGTTAGCTGCCATTACCTGTAGGGGGTTAGCTGCCATTACCTGTAGGGGGTTAGCTGCCATTACCTGTAGGGGGTTAGCTGCCATTACCTGTAGAGGGTTAGCTGCCATTCCCTGTAGGGGGTTAGCTGCCATTACCTGTAGAGGGTTAGTTGCCATTACCTTTAGGGGGTTAGCTGCCATTACCTGTAGAGGGTTAGCTGCCATTACTTGTAGGGGGTTAGCTGCCATTACCTGTAGGGGGTTAGCTGCCATTACCTGTAGAGGGTTAGCTGCCATTACCTGTAGGTTGTTAGCTGCCATTACCTGTAGGGGGTTAGCTGCCATTACCTGTAGAGGGTTAGCTGCCATTACCTGTAGGGGGTTAGCTGCCATTACCTGTAGAGGGTTAGCTGCCATTACCTGTATGGGGTTACCTGCCATTACCTGTAGGGGGTTAGCTGCCATTACCTGTAGGGGGCTAGCTGCCATTACCTGTAGAGGGTTAGCTGCCATTACCTGTAGGGGGTTACCTGCCATTATCTGTAAAGGATTAGCTGCCATTACCTGTAGGGGGTTACCTGCCATTACCTGTAGAGGGTTAGCTGCCATTACCTGTAGAGGGTTAGTTGCCATTACCTGTAGAGGGTTAGCTGCCATTACCTGTAGAGGGTTAGCTGCCATTACCTGTAGAGGGTTAGTTGCCATTACCTGTAGGGGGTTAGCTGCCATTACCTGTAGAGGGTTAGCTGCCATTACCTGTAGAAGGTTAGCTGCCATTACCTGTAGAGGGTTAGCTGCCATTACCTGTAGAGGGTTAGTTGCCATTACCTGTAGGGGGTTAGCTGCCATTACCTGTAGGGGGTTAGCTGCCATTACCTGTATTACCTGTAGGGAGTTAGCTTCCATTACCTGTAGAGGGTTAGCTGCCATTACCTGTAGGGGGTTACCTGTATTACCTGTAGGGGGTTAGCTGCCATTACCTGTAGGGGGTTAGCTGCCATTACCTGTAGGGGGTTAGCTGCCATTACCTGTAGGGGGTTAGCTGCCATTACCTGTAGGGAGTTAGCTTCCATTACATGTAGGGGGTTAGCTGCCATTACCTGTAGGGGGTTACCTGTATTACCTGTAGGGGGTTAGCTGCCATTACCTGTAGGGGGTTAGCTGCCATTACCTGTAGGGGGTTAGCTGCCATTACCTGTAGAGGGTTAGCTGCCATTACCTGTAGGGGGTTAGCTGCCATTACCTGTAGGGGGTTAGCTGCCATTACCTGTAGGGGGCTATCTGCCATTACCTGTAGAGGGTTAGCTGCCATTACCTGTAGGGGGTTACCTGCCATTATCTGTAGGGGATTAGCTGCCATTACCTGTAGGGGGTTACTTGCCATTACCTGTAGAGGGTTAGGTGCCATTACCTGTAGGGGGTTACCTGCCATTACCTGTAGGGAGTTAGCTGCCATTACCTGTAGGGGGTTAGCTGCCATTACCTGTAGGGGGTTAGGTGCCATTACCTGTAGGGGGTTAGGTGCCATTATCTGTAGGGGTTTAGCTGCCATTACCTGTAGGGGGTTAGCTGCCATTACCTGTAGAGGGTTAGCTGCCATTACCTGTAGAGGGTTAGCTGCCATTACCTGTAGGGGGTTAGCTGCCATTACCTGTAGAGGGTTAGCTGCCATTACCTGTAGAGGGTTAGCTGCCATTACCTGTAGGGGGTTAGCTGCCATTACCTGTAGGGGGTTAGCTGCCATTACCTGTAGGGAGTTAGCTTCCATTACCTGTAGGGGGCTATCTGCCATTACCTGTAGGGGGTTAGCTGCCATTACCTGTAGGGGGTTAGCTGCCATTACCTGTAGGGGGTTAGCTGCCATTACCTGTAGGGGGCTATCTGCCATTACCTGTAGGGGGTTAGCTGCCATTACCTGTAGGGGGTTAGCTGCCATTACCTGTAGGGGGTTAGCTGCCATTACCTGTAGGGAGTTAGCTTCCATTACATGTAGGGGGTTAGCTGCCATTACCTGTAGGGGGCTAGCTGCCATTACCTGTAGGGGGTTAGCTGCCATTACCTGTAGGGGGTTAGCTGCCATTACCTGTAGGGGGTTAGCTGCCATTACCTGTAGAGGGTTAGCTGCCATTACCTGTAGGGGGTTAGCTGCCATTACCTGTAGGGGGTTAGCTGCCATTACCTGTAGGGGGCTATCTGCCATTACCTGTAGAGGGTTAGCTGCCATTACCTGTAGGGGGTTACCTGCCTTTATCTGTAGGGGATTAGCTGCCATTACCTGTAGGGGGTTACTTGCCATTACCTGTAGAGGGTTAGGTGCCATTACCTGTAGGGGGTTACCTGCCATTACCTGTAGGGAGTTAGCTGCCATTACCTGTAGGGGGTTAGGTGCCATTACCTGTAGGGGGTTAGCTGCCATTACCTGTAGGGGGTTAGGTGCCATTACCTGTAGGGGGTTAGCTGCCATTACCTGTAGGGGGTTAGCTGCCATTACCTGTAGGGGGTTAGTTGCCATTACCTGTAGGGGGTTAGTTGCCATTACCTGTAGGGGGTTAGTTGCCATTATCTGTAGGGGGTTAGCTGCCATTACCTGTAGGGGGGTTAGGTGCCATTACCTGTAGGGGGTTAGCTGCCATTACCTGTAGGGAGTTAGCTGCCATCACCTGTAGGGAGTTAGCTGCCATTACCTGTAGAGGGTTAGCTGCCATTACCTGTAGGGGGTTAGCTGCCATTACTTGTAGGGGGTTAGCTGCCATTACCTGTAGAGGGTTAGCTGCCATTACCTGTAGAGGGTTAGCTGCCATTACCTGTAGGTTGTTAGCTGCCATTACCTGTAGAGAGTTAGCTGCCATTACCTGTAGGTTGTTAGCTGCCATTACCTGTAGAAGGTTAGCTGCCATTACCTGTAGAGGGTTAGCTGCCATTACCTGTAGGGGGTTAGCTGCCATTACCTGTAGGGGGTTAGCTGCCATTACCTGTAGGGGGTTAGGTGCCATTACCTGTAGGGGGTTAGGTGCCCTGTGTGGCCAATTTTGTTGCCATTTCAACTGTGTTTTGTTTGCTGTGTTAACGGGAACCTGTCATCTAGAAGGTAATTTTTTAAAATGTTGACAGGTTCCAATAGGTTATTGTTGGTAAATTTGAAATATCCTGACTAATAATAGTGCTTATATATTACTCTACCTGGCCCCCCACAAGCAGCAGGAAGTTCAAACTTGAGTTGTCATTTTTACTTAATTTCTGCCTCCCTTCCTCCTCAATCTGTCGCTCCCTCAGCCTAGTGATACCTCTCATCATTGAAAAATTACCTCCTTGATGACAGGTTCCCTTTAAAATACATAGAAGCATCTACATGCTCAGCATTTCTGTTGTGTTTTCTGGGGGTAGGTTGTGTATTTTTATTTTATACACTATAACGAGTAATTTGACACAAAAAGTAAGTCTAAGATACAGCAAACAGACACACGGACACATAGCGGCTGCAGCGCCAGTGATTTCAGGCCATGGGGAGATGGTGCAGAGGCTGCAGCAATATGATCCTCCTGATGAGCACATCCCCTCCTGGTATAGCGTGTCACTGTATACACAGGTATGATGCAAGGATTCGCTTCAATGTAGTCACGGGCAGAATCCAAACATCTTGGGTCCCAGTTCTGCACCTGGGCGATAGTGAGAGCAGATAGAGATACAGATTGTAACATTCTCTGTTACATATTTCATTGCTTCTTTTCTATCTGTTCATCACTACATCTATGAGTCCAGTGTTTTGCTCTCCTCTGCAGTCTGTAGCTTGGAGGAGGGACATGAGCGCTACATTATACGATAGACATGTCATATAACCGGTTGTGCAGTCCCGGTGGAGGTTACTGTGTAGAGGATGAGTCTCCTCCAGCCGGATGAATGTTTAGGAGAACACAGGGGGAGATTTATCAGAAGTGTCTGAGGTTAAACTGTTCTAGTTGCCCATGGAAACCAATGAGAGCTCAGCTTTAGTTTTATAAACAGCTGATGGAAAATGAAAGCCAAGCTCTGATTGGTTGCCGTGGGTAACTACAACAGTTCTGCTCTAAGAGACTTATGATATTTCTGAAGGTCTCCACTACAGATTGAGGGATTACCCAGAATATTAAGGCACAATGTAAAATGTTGTGTTCGCCGTTATAGTTTATAGAGGTTGTGGTTCCGACCTGTAAAAAACATGCGGCCGACATCTACACCTAAGGCCGGCGGCACACGTGGCATTTTGAACCCATTTGTGGGCCGTTTTTAAGCAGTTTTTTGAAAACGCATCCGTTTTTGACCCGTTTTAATTAAGATAATTGGTAAAACCGGTCAAAAATAGATGCGTTTTCAAAAAACTGCTTAAAAACGGCCCAAAACCGGGCTCAAAACGCCACGTGTGCCGCGGGCCTTAGGTCCGGTTCACACCTGTGATTGGACCGCAGTTAAAATGTCCGTTCATTTCAATGGACATTTGATGGCTGATGTTAGTGTCCATTTGCACCGCGACCGCTTGTGCTTCCGTTATTTGAGCGGCGATTTAGGTGAAACCTATAATTCTTTTTTTTAGTGTAAAATAACAGAATCTCTACAAACGTGGTGTAAACAGACACTGATGCAATCCATTCAAAGTCCATTGAAATCGATTCACAGATCTGTAAGACTTCTTCGCTTCTTTGGTTTGTGTTTATTTCGTTGCTTCTAGTTTATTGTGTAGAAGCGCAAATATATCTCCTCCGTAGATTTTGTCCGTGTTCTATCTGTGGATTCCAATTCTATGGGCTCATCCACAGCTTTGGTTCTCACAGCGCCACGTATGAAGCAGGTCCTAATCCTAAGCCAATGTTTGTGGCTTGGACAGTCTTTTCTGCTGTTCCCAGCAGGAGACGCAAACAACAGACCGTAGATTTAATGTCTGCTGCCCGATAATAAGAGGTTGTCTCAAATGTGCAGATTGGGGCTTATTTACTAAGGGTCCGTGAATCGCATTTCCGTCGGACTGTTCATGGTTTTCGGGATTTGCGCCACTGGGACAGGGATTTAGAAGGGGATTGTGTTGCACGCGATCAGATTGTGTCGCAGTTGCGCTGCTTTTAGGCGACCGGGGACCTGAGTGGGGAAGCGACACATGCAGGATATCGGGCGCAGGATCTTAGTGACTCCCCGCACAGCGCATTATACACGGACAATGCACTTACATGCACCAGGAAGAAGAAGGTGAACTCCGGGGACCTGAGCGGGGAAGCGACACATGCAGGATATCGGGCACAGGATCTTAGTGACTCCCCGCACAGCACATTATACACGGACAATGCACTTACATGCACAAGGAAGAAGGAGAACTCCGGAGACCTGAGCGGGGAAGCAACACATGCAGGATATCGGGCGCAGGATCTTAGTGACTCCCCGCACAGCGCATTATACACGGACATTGCACTTACATGCACCAGGAAGAAGAAGGTGAACTCCAGGGACCTGAGCGGGGAAGTGACACATGCAGGATATCGGGCGCAGGATCTTAGTGACTCCCCGCACAGCGCATTATACACGGACAATGCACTTACATGCACCAGGAAGAAGAAGGTGAACTCCGGGGACCTGAGCGGGGAAGCGACACATGCAGTATATCGGGCGCAGGATCTTAGTGAATCGCGGCACAGCGCATTATACACGGACAATGCACTTACATGCACCAGGAAGAAGAAGGTGAACTCCGGGGACCTGAGCGGGGAAGCGACACATGCAGTATATCGGGCGCAGGATCTTAGTGAATCGCGGCACAGCGCATTATACACGGACAATGCACTTACATGCACCAGGAAGAAGAAGGTGAACTCCAGGGACCTGAGCGGGGAAGGGACACATGCAGGATATCAGGGCACGATCTTAGTGACTCCCCGCACAGCTCATTATACACGGACAATGCACTTACATGCACCAGGAAGAAGAAGGTGAACTCCGGGGATCTGAGCGGGGAAGCGACACATGTAGGATATCGGGTGCAGGATCTTAGTGACTCCCCGCACAGCACATTATACACGGACAATGCACTTACATGCACCAGGAAGAAGAAGGTGAACTCCAGGGACCTGAGCGGGGAAGCGACACATGCAGGATATCGGGTGCAGGATCTTAGTGACTCCCCGCACAGCACATTATACACGGACAATGCACTTACATGCACCAGGAAGAAGAAGGTGAACTCCGGGGACCTGAGCGGGGAAGCGACACATGCAGGATATCGGGCGCAGGATCTTAGTGACTCCCCGCACAGCACATTATACACGGACAATGCACTTACATGCACCAGGAAGAAGAAGGTGAACTCCAGGGACCTGAGCAGGGAAGCGACACATGCTGGATATCGGGTGCAGGATCTTAGTGACTCCCCGCACAGCACATTATACACGGACAATGCACTTACATGTACCAGGAAGAAGAAGGTGATCTCCGGGGACCTGAGCGGGGAAGCGACACATGCAGGATATCAGGCGCACGATCTTAGTGACTCCCCGCACAGCGCATTATACACGGACAATGCACTTACATGCACCAGGAAGAAGGTGGTGTACTCCTGGGACCTGAGCAGGGAAGCGACACATGAAGGATATCGGGCGCAGGATCTTAGTGACTCCCCGCACAGTGCATTATACACGGACAATGCACTTACATGCACCAGGAAGAAGGTGGTGTACTCCTGGGACCTGAGCAGGGAAGCGACACATGAAGGATATCGGGCGCAGGATCTTAGTGACTCCCCGCACAGTGCATTATACACGGACAATGCACTTACATGCACCAGGAAGAAGAAGGTGAACTCCTGGGACCTGAGCGGGGAAGCGACACATGCAGGATATTGGGCACACGATCTTAGTGACTCCCTGCACAGTGAATTATACACGGACAATGCACTTACATGCACCAGGAAGAAGAAGGTGAACTCCGGGGACCTGAGCGGGGAGGGGACACATGCAGGATATCGGGCGCAGGATCTTAGTGACTCCCCGCACAGCACATTATACACGGACAATGCACTTACATGCACCAGGAAGAAGAAGGTGAACTCCGGGGACCTGAGTGGGTAAGCAACACATGCAGGATATCGGGTGCACGATCTTAGTGACTCCCTGCACAGCGCATTATACACGGACAATGCACTTCGGTTGAACGCCTCTTGACGGGTAAGTATATGTGCCCCAATATCTTTTGTATTTTGTTTTTTAATGTCGTAGCAGTAAATATTACATTTTTATGCTGACATAGTAAAGATCCTGGACACAATGTGCAGAGATGTGCTGGACATGTATAGGGAGTTCTGGTTCCTGGTATAAGGGCAGCTGCTTCTATGAACAGGCGGATGGGAGCAAAGGTCACTTGTGTGTGCAGCAATCCTTATACACGGGTGCTGTGCAATCCTGAGCCGGCCTCACCTCCAGCCCTGTAGTATCTGCTGCCTCCTTACACTCTGTCCTTTTACTACAGGGTTGTCTCCGCACTCATGTTATAGTTACATGAACTCGTTCCAGCACTCGCGTTCCAGCATTCATGTCTCTGTATCCTCAGCCAAGAGGCTCTGGTGCAGGGTTTTTGCAAAAGTCAGAGCCTATTACATGATTGAAGGTCCTTTAGAAGTATCTTCAGATTTAAGGTACGGATTGTCCTAGAAAATATGGATTTGCTTGAGGAATAAAATCATGCATCCTGCACACAGCTGTATCGCGACTCCCCATTACACAGAGATGTGATAGGGCTATCAGGCTACTACATGAGTCCTCAAATCTGACAAAAATTGTGCCATGCTCTGCCGGGTGCCGTATGTGAGGTGCTATAAGAAAGCTTCGCCTCTGTGCTTATCACACCCAGCGGAGCCTGTGCAGCAGTGCGTGAAGGCTAAGATGTTCTGTACTTCAGTTAACCTCTTCTGTAAGGTTGCCGAATTTCTATTCTACTGTTTTCTATCTGCAAATGCCGTTCTGAATCCTAGAAAAGCTGGGAATCCACTCTCGTTCCAGCTTACGGCTTGGGGGGACATTTATTTTTGTCTGCCTGGGGCCTTGTCCTGGACTGATGGAAAGGCTCTGCTCACACCAGCATCATGGCTTCCCTCTAGCACTAGCTGCCACATACAACCTGGAACCTGCGGCACAAGTGTGAATGATGTTATTACAATATGTTATTGTCCCCAGAATGTTTGGCCACATAACTGGACTCCAGCAAGAAAGTAATAATAAGGAATGTCCTAATTATATACTGTTACGGCTGCATGTGTCACATCACCTCGGATGACTGGATGCACATACAAAGTTTCATTTTCTGTAACTCGCAGGACATCTACATGGTGCCCGTCCTTGCTTGAGTTACCCATAGAAACCCTTTCACCCACATATCCTTCCACGGTGTTCCCTATCTCTGTCTATACCCTACTTGCTCTCTCTGTTTTTTCAGTGTCCCTAAATTTACATATTTTGTTATCTGAACCTCCCATTTGTGTCTCCTTCACTTTTCTCAAGCTGCACCCGTTTTCTGGAATGCTCTACCCTGGACAATCAGATTTATACCCAACATCCATTGTTTCGAACACTTTTCAGAAAGGCTGATCACATGAGCTTTTATTATAAATGCCTGAACCAAGTTGACTTTCATGTATCTTCTCATGGTCCTCAAGGTATTTATGTGCCCATATGTGGCCCAGGACAGATAGCCGAGGTTGTCCCATCATATCCTTATCCATGATATTCCTATCCTGCCTCGTGAGAGCTGGTGAGCGTAACGGCATGACGTAGCACATAGGTCATGCTGCACAGCTCCCCTCACCAGCTGTCTCCATGATATTCCTATCTAGATTTTTAGGCTGCCAAACTCACATCACGGCAATTTCAACTAAACTCCTTTATTTTGCTGGTAGCAGGGCGGGCTCACGGCAGCGCGGGGAGAGGAGGAGGAGGTGAGCGCCGCTCACCCCCGCCCCTCTCCATAGGGATGTATGGCGCACGGCGCCGTAATACGGGAAAAGATAGGACATGTCATATCTCTTCCCGGGGGTACGGAGAGGTACGGTGCCGCATGTGTGCCGTGAGCCCATAGAAGTGTATGGGGGACGTATATCGGCCGTATATACGCCCCCCATACATGTGTGTGAATGTAGCCTTAGTCTGGCCCAGCAGAGCTCCAGGGATTCCACAGGTACAACACTGCTGGACCTCGGGCGTCCGGGCCAAAGATAACCTGATATGGAGGTTACTAAAGTCTATTTACCAGGGTTGTTGGATCATGGGCCCCCAGAATAATTTTTGGGCGCAAAGAGTCCAATATAACAGTGAGGGATCAGCTCTTCTGTTGACGTCACACCTTTTGTTGTTTTCCTACCTTAGTTCCACCTTCTTTCCCGTCTGTTCTCCTTCTATTGTTTCTTCTATGTTACCATTTAGCATCGCATTAGACCAATGACTTCAGTGACTGATCATGTGTTACCCCTCTGTAATGTTAATGTGACCCCTACTTCCTCATAGAGTGTAAGCTCTTGGGAGCAGAACCTTTAACCCTCTTGTTTGATATGTTCAGTTTAGGACTATGATTTTGTCTGTACTTGTTCCCCTTTGATTTGTAACGCGCAGGGGAATTTGCAAATAAAAATTGATATTATTTGGAGGGTTTATCCAATCTAAACAAGTCCCCCCAGTGGATGTAGTAATACTCCGTCAGTGTGAGTAGGAGCGTGAGTGGCTTGTGCTCGGCAGCTCCCAAACATTTGGGTGTGTTCCTGTTTTGGCCAATTCATTCCCTATGAATGCTGAACCTCGACATACCAAATGTTTGCAGAACAGGTCTGCGAGGGAAGCTCCTGCCGCTCCAGCAGCCACCACCAGGGGGCAGCGCAGGCCGGAACCGTGTATGGCGAATACTGACGCCTCCGCAAGAACGCACAAAGCTGGTTTTTAACCCTCCGATGTCTGCAGGGCCCTTTGTCAACAAGCAGATCGTCGAGGCAACAAATAACATCCGTTGTCGTCGCTGTCAAATACGAAGAAATAATGGAAAGGAACATTGCCTTTAACAAAAGGGTGTTAAAGGGGAACTTCAGATGTGTTTTCTACAATAGAGGGGGCTATTTCACAAGAGCGTGAAACATAAGCTATATTCAGGGCGAGGAGCTCATTTCTTATGAATGTCAGCCTCTCCGCTAAACAGGAAGCACAGAAGGAGTAACCAGGGGTGATAATATTCAGGATTGCAGCTCTGCCTTAAAGGGGCTCACAATGAAATCTTATAGCGCTGCGTCAGCCTAGTGAGGACTTGCTGGAATTACTGCAATAACAATGCCGCAAATTAAAATTTGGGTGCAAAGACCGTCGTGTTTAGGTGTCCCCTACATAGATAACCCCATAATATTGACCCATGGGGTATTGGGAGTAGCTTGTGTTATGTGAGATCATGTAGCAATTATAAATAATAATAATTCCTTTATTTATATAGCGCACACAGATTCCGCAGCGCTGCACAGAACTTGCCGAATCAGTCCCTGTCCCCAATGGGGCTCACAATCTAATCAACCTACCAGTATGTTTTGGAGTGTTGGAGGAAACCAGAGGACCCGGAGGCAACCCATGCAAACACGGAGAGAACATACAAACTCTTTGCAGATGTTGACCCTGGAACTTGAACCCAGGTCCCCAGCGCTGTACGGCTGTAATGCTAACCACTGATCCACCATACTGCAAGGCTGTAGTGCTAACCATTGAGCCACCGTGATATAAATAAAACATTTTAGATTTAGTGCCCTGAAAACATCTCCCTTCTTCCTTTTGGTGATGGCTTTAAAGGAAACCTACCATGTGATTTGATGCATTATGAAGCAAACATACCCTGAGACTGCTGTAGCTACACTGATGCAGGATCATATCTTGGTTAATCCCTGAGCTGAGTGGTTTTGCTGATAAAACAGATATAACATTATGATAATGAAGCTCTCTGGCTTCTATAGCTCCTTCAGCGCTTGGTCCTAGCTGGTGAGTTTTCCTCTGCAGGAGATGATGATGTAATCACTTATCTCCCTGCCAGACAGAATAATCAATTGCTGCACCATCCTCCAGCTGTTGTGTATGAGTCATCCAGCTCAGGTTGATTAGTCATGTCTTGTCTAACCCCCATTTGTAATTACAAGCTCAGTGTCTAATGTGTTGATCGAGGCAGCCAGTCTGACCCAGCTTTCCCAAGGTCCTGAATGTTATAATGTTTTTTTTCAGCAAAACCACTCAGCTCAGGGATTAACCAAGATATGTTCCTGCATCAGTGTAGCCACAGCAATCTCCAGGTATGTTTGCTTCATAATGCTACTTACACCATATGGTCATGGTCTGACCCTTTAAAGGAATCTCCCATCAGAATCCATCCTGATAAACCCGGGACATCACTCATAGATCCGGGCACCAGGACTGTGGGATCTTATTATTCTTGTTATCCATTTGTTAACCAAAATAAAAATCAGATACAACATCATAGACTCCGTGGACGAATTCAGATAAGATAGAGTCCGAGGCCTCCTGATGTATCCAGCTGCGCTGGTGCTCGCCACGGCCGCCGTATGATAAATAGCCCCCAATATCTCGTAGCTGTTGTCATTCTCTTTATGTGACATGTAACTCGGCTGCCCAGCAGGGGGCAACAATGAGCACAGCAAAAAATATCTTTCAAAAAACACATCCGGTTACATCTGGTCATAACACGGAAAATTTAAAATCCATCTGAAGAAAAAATGACTACTTTCTGAAGAAATGATTTCTTGGAGCCACAGGCCCAAATTCTCCTGATTGTTGTCTAATTAGGACTCATGGACGTCTGCTCTACTGGAATGTGCCCACCTTAATTAATAACAATTCTTTATTTATATAGCGCACACAGATGCCGCAGCGCTGCACAGAACTCGCCAAATCAGTCCCTGTCCCCAATGGGGCTCACAGTCTAATCAACCTACCAGTATGTTTTGGAGTGTGGGAGGAAACCGGAGGAAACCCATGCAAACACGGAAAGAACATACAAACTCTTTTCAGATGTTGACCTTGGGACTTGAACCCAGGACCCCAGTGCTGCAAGGGTGTAGTGCTAACCACTGAGCCACTGTGCTGTAAGGCTGTAATGCTAACCACTGAGCCACTGTGCTGCAAAGCTGTAATGCTAACCACTCAGCCACTGTGCTGCAAGGCTGTAATGCTAACCACTCAGCCACCGTGCTGCAAGGCTGTAATACTAACCACTGAGCCACCGTGCTGCATAGCTGTAATGCTAACCACTCAGCCACTGTGCTGCAAGGCTGTAATGTTAACCACTCAGCCACCGTGCTGCAAGGCTGTAGTGCTAACCACTGAGCCACCGTGCACCAAGGCTGTAATGCTAACCACTCAGCCACCATGCTGCAAGGCTGTAGTGCTAACCACTGAGCCACCGTGCTGCAAAGCTATAATGCTAACCACGCAGCCACCGTGCTGCAAGGCTGTAGTGCTAACCACTCAGCCACCGTGCTGCAAGGCTGTAATGCTAACCACTGAACCACCATGCTGCAAGGCTGTAATGCTAACCATTGAGCCACCGTGCTATCCAGCTGTAATTCTAACCACTGAGCCACTATGCTGCAAGGCTGTAGTGCTAACCACTGAGCCACCGTGCTGCAAAGCTATAATGCTAACCACGCAGCCACCGTGCTGCAAGGCTGTAGTGCTAACCACTCAGCCACCGTGCTGCAAGGCTGTAATGCTAACCACTGAACCACCATGCTGCAAGGCTGTAATGCTAACCATTGAGCCACCGTGCTATCCAGCTGTAATTCTAACCACTGAGGCTCCGTGCTGCAAGGCTGTAATGCTAACCACTCAGCCACCAAGCTGCAAGGCTGTAATGCTAACCACTCAGCCACCGTGCTGCCCCACCTTCTGGGACCAGGACTATATTTTTTTGATCCAAAGTTCAGATTTACCTGATTTTTGTTTTGTAGCTTCTCCTACCACTAAGATCCGAATCTATGAGCCGCTTCGTGTTCCTCTCCACGTCATGAGGAGGCGGAGTTATAATTTCCATATAACATGACGCACATTGATCTCATACTGGGGGTAAGTCACTCTGAATCACTCGCTTTTATTGTAGAAAATATACTTTTCTGTGACATAAAAATTCTCATCGCTGCCGCCAAATATTTACCAAAACTGTGAATAGTCCGGGGAATCGCTACACCAGGAGACTGCGGTTAAATTCGTAAGCGACCTTCAGTCTAGTCTTCCCGCTGGGCTGGGACCAGTGCTGGAAAAGGGACTGCAAGTGATGGGAGGGACTGAAGCCAGTGACGTGGACTGACACGGAGGCCACCTGGAGAGAGGGGGGAGGAAGAGACATAATTATATCTCTAGATCTTAGAGGACTTACCCCACTTAACTAGCAGCCCCCCCCCCCCCCCCCTGAGGCCGGGGATGAAATGTTCCTCTTTTATGTGAAATCTTGGCCATTTACCTATAAAAAAAATTCTCTTACAGAGTCATGTAAAAATGAACAGAAAAGAGTCATATTTTGCCTGAGATGAGTCATGTTTAGAGGCTACAGGGGGGTTTCTCCCCAGACGCCCCTATTTTTAGGTTCTATAGCATCTAGAAGATTCTTTGGTGTCATATTAAAGGAAATCTACCATCGGGAAACTACTTTTGCAAGTAGTTCCTGATGCAGATTTCCCATTGCTGCAGCAGCTGCATCCTGTTTTGGCCTAATTCTGGGATAAACTTTAATCCATCTTTATGCAAATTATTTTCAAAGGCTAAGTAGGCGTGAAGTAGCCTAAGGGAGCTCTGGGGGTGAAGGCTACTCTACACTCCCAGTGGCTGCTTCATACCCGACTCCTTGCATCTCTTCATATTCGTACTGCACGTCTCTGGCAGAAAGCGAGTTCTGCGCATGCGCAGTAGCTCCTGTTTCGGTGCTGGAGACTTGCCTGCTCATAGCTTCCTGCTCATGCACTGCCGGCATAAGCTCTACTGCGCAAGCGTTTCCGGCACCGGAGCTACTGCGCATGCACAGCACTCAGGATAGACAGGTGCGTTTCCGGCACCGGAGCTACTGCGCATGCGCAGCGCTCAGGATAGACAGGTGCGTTTCCGGCACCGGAGCTACTGCGCAATGCGTTTCCGGCACTGGAGCTACTGCGCATGCGCAACGCTCAGGATAGACAGGTGCGTTTCCGGCACCGGAGCTACTGCGCATGCGCAGCGCTCAGGATAGACAGGTGCGTTTCCGGCACCGGAGCTACTGCGCATGCGCAGCGCTCAGGGGAGACAGGTGTGTTTCTGCGCTTGCTCAGAGCTCAGATACTGCCAGAAACATGCAGTAAGAATATGAAGAGACGCGGGGAGGCGGATAAAAAGCAGCTACTGGGGGCGTGGAGCAGTAGTGATGCGAATTCCGTCTCTTCTTAGTGATCCGGCTCATTCGGCTCCACTCACTAAGAAGAGCCGTCTCTTCTGGCTGCTGAATGACTCCCTATTAAATAAATAATAGGGAGCCGCAGGCCAGTCAGTCACCCCACATCACTCCACTTTTAACCCGGTTGTATCAGGTTAAAGGGGGCGTGGTAAGCCGGTTAGGGGCGGGGTTAAGTGAGCCGGCTCATATCGCTCACGAACAAAAGCCGCCTCTTTGTGCCGGCTCATTCACGAACGACACATCACTAGTAGATTGGCTACTTTGTATAAACACAAGCCTAACGCATCAAAACAATACAATGCGGCGGTGACCTCCTAAAGTATATACTTTATACTTCATTCTATGTAAAAAACTATATACCTAATAAAACACAATATGAGGGTGTAATAGGCCCTTAGAGACTCTAATACATGACATCTCTGTAGTGACTATAAACTTGTACTGAAGTTACTGGAGATGACCCCAGTTACATAGAGAGACCATTAGCTGCTGGGACTTCCCGCTGTAAGAGGGGAAAGAGAGCTGCTCAGTACACAGTAAGGACACAGCTGCTCCTATTCCTGGTGATGTCACAATCTACTCATGTCTGTAAGTGGATTCTGACCTTCATGAGTTTGAGCTCTGGGTCTCTTGGTGACCCTGTGCTCAGTTTGTGTGGCTGCGGCCTCTGTTTGGGGGCTGGAGAAGACGCAGAGAACTTGGTTCGGTGAGGCGGACCCTGCGCAAGGGAACAAAATGTAACAAAATTAATTTCGGTGAAGGAGTAAGTGATGTCACCGCTGATGATGTCATAACTTCCTTTTGCATGGACAAACTGAATTCCTAGACAAGAATTAAAGGGATTGTCCACTTTCAGCAAATAATTGATCATGTGTGTGCAATGAAAAGTTAGAGGTTTCACAATATTCTTACTGTATCAATTCCTCAGGGTTTTCTAGATCTCTGCTTGCTGTCATTCTGAAGGAAGCTTCATTGTTTATTACCCATGGATAGAAACCGGTCCCTGGTCATGTGATGTCACACAGGTGCAGGGCTCGTTATATCACACAACTCTGATTACTCTCTGTGATATCCATGCTTTGCAGCTGTGTGACATCACATGACCAGGGATATAACGAGCCGCGCACCTGTGTGACATCACATGACCAGGGATATAATGAGCTGTGCACCTGTGTGACATCGCAAGACCGGTGATATAACAAGCCGTGCACCTGTGTGACATCACATGACCAGGGATATAATGAGCTGTGCACCTGTGTGACATCGCAAGACCGGTGATATAATGAGCCGTGCACCTGTGTGACATCACATGACCAGGGATATAATGAGCTGTGCACCTGTGTGACATCACAAGACCGGTGATATAATGAGCCGTGCACCTGTTTGTCATCACATGACCAGGGATATAACGAACCGTGCACCTGTTTGACATCACATGACCAGTGATATAAATAGGCGTGCATCTGTGTGACATCACATGACCAGGAACTGGTGTTAATTCACAGGAAGTAAACAATGAAGCTTCCTATAGAATGACAGCAGAGATCAAGAAAACTGTGAGTAATTTCAATGCCAAAAGATTGTATAACTTTTCGTTGTACAAACAATTTCAATTGTTTGATTAGTTACTAAAAGTGGAAAATCCCTTTAAATGCAGAGAATTAAGCAGTGTGAGGACACTCATTAAGGGCACAGCAGTGTTAGGACGCAAATTAAGGGCACAGCAGTGTGAGGACACTCATTAAGGGCACAGCAGTGTGAGGACACAAATTAAGGGAACAGCAGTGTTAGGACACAAATTAAGGGCACAGCAGTGTGAGGACACAAATTAAGGGCACAGCAGTGTGAGGACACAAATTAAGGGCACAGCAGTTTTAGGACACAAATTAAGGGCACAGCAGTGTGAGGATACACTTTAAGGGCACAGTAGTGTGAGGACACAAATTAAGGGCACAGTAGTGTGAGGACACAAATTAAGGGAACAGCAGTGTGAGGACACAAATTAAGGGCACAGCAGTGTGAGGACACAAATTAAGGGCACAGCAGTGTGAGGACACAAATTAAGGGCACAGCAGTTTTAGGACACAAATTAAGGGCACAGCAGTGTGAGGATACACTTTAAGGGCACAGTAGTGTGAGGACACAAATTAAGGGCACAGTAGTGTGAGGACACAAATTAAGGGCACAGCAGTGTGAGGACACAAATTAAGGGCACAGCAGTGTGAGGACACACATTAAGGGCACAGCAGTGTGAGGACACATATTAAGGGCACAGCAGTGTGAGGACACAAATTAAGGGCACAGCAGTGTTAGGACACAAATTAAGAGCACAGCAGTGTGATGACACAAATTAAGGACACAGCAGTGTGATGATACACATTAAGGGCACAGCAGTGTGAGGACACACACTAAGGGCACAGCAGTGTGAGGACACACATTAAAGGCACAGCAGTGTGAGGATACACTTTAAGGTCACAGAAGTGTGATGATACACATTACGGGCACAGCAGTGTGAGGACACAAATTAAGGGCACAGCAGTGTGAGGCCACACATTAAGGGCACAGCAGTGTGAGGCCACACATTAAGGGCACAGCAGTGTGAGGACACACATTAAGGGCACAGCAGTGTGAGGACACACATTAAGGGCACAGCAGTGTGAGGACACACATTAAGGGCACAGCAGTGTGAGGACACATCCCCGATTATCATTATATAACGGTCTGTGTCTCAGCATAAAGCATATTGGGAAATTGTATAACTTTTAATGACCCAAACAATAGCAATTATTAGCTGCAAGTGGACAACCCCTTTAAGTATTTATAATATTTCCAAATTTCAATCTCTATTATCCACAACGGGACAAACATCTTTTTACTATCACATTTTATTCTTCACATATTTTTTTTTCCATTGACAGGAGATGAGAGAAGCCGCAGACTCTGAGTATCAGGAACATTGTAGATAGTGAGACACATGGAGGGAGATATATTACTACATCTCTGAGGTTATCAGGGAATCCATGAGCAGATCCGTCACTGGGAGACTCCTGAACATCCAGCCATGACTTCATTAATAGATGCCGAAAAATTGGTTTCATGAGCAACAGATGAACTTTTCTCATTGTTGCAGGTTTTTCTATTTCTCATGGTAGGTTGTCCAAACTTACCAATTCTACCCGGCCGATACATTTGTAACTTCTAGAACCTATATTACCCCTACAAAATAGGGGAGGAGCTATGAGGCAAAAACAGATTCCAAAAATTAGTAAAAGTAACAAAGTTTATTATGTATAAGGTAAAAACACATAACCATAAATAGACAATTAAAAGGAATAGTATAACAGGGTTACAAGGTGAATATACAACAGAAAAAGAAAGCAGTCATACCCGGACATAGCAAATTGCACAGAGGTTAAGCCAATTTAGATGGGCTGGTATATAGAGATTGTGAACCTATACAAGGCATAGAAAAATGCACTCAGGTAATGGCATAGCAGGAGCTCATGCCTGGTAGGAGCCACTTTAAGGCATGTAAATACCAGTCCTTACCGTGTTGATGAGTAAGTGTGCCAGAGGTCCGGGGATGACTGCTGCCCCAACGCACGTTTCGGCTCCTATTGAGCCTTCGTCTGGGGGTGGCGTCTTCCCGGTACCAGGTCACATTTAAAGAGGAGTTTGACCAATGGGATCGTCTTGCTCGTGATATCGCGAGAATCCGAGTCACATGATCGCGATGTCTTCGCGCATGCGCGGTTAGATAGTGTTTTGCCAAAGTAGCCTGTCTTCGCGCATGCGCAGTTTGCCATACCCGTCGATCGCACATCCCGAAAAAAGCTTGAACGTTCAAAACGATCTTAGGTAAGTTACTGGGATGTTTGAACCTGCCTGAATGTTGTATTTTAAAGTGACAAGTGCTTACAATCACATAATCTGTTGGTACACATTTTGATATACCTAAAACAAAGTGTCAGTGTTACGAAATTACATATTATTTACAATGTGTTACCATTGATCAACTGGGACATCATTGTCATATTGACAAACATTAATGTGGATTATTCTTTCAGTCACATTTCATTGCTAAGATAAGAATTTTTTCTATTTACACTATATTTACAGTAAAATTGATATTAATTCAGCATATTCATTAAACAAAATAGTTTATTGTGATACCCCATGGATGTGAGTGCTCAGTGACAACTAAGAAGGGAAAGTGAGGGGAGGTGAGGGGAGTGAAGTGCAGTGAGAATTGTGAATGGGAGTGCAGAGGACATTTATGTAGAAATTAGTGCTAACAGATAGTATACATTTTTATTATTATACAACATACCAAGACTAGCGATGGATGATTTTTATAATACTATTAATAAATACAGTTCTCTCATCATGTTCGATATTACTGGTTACCATTACGATTTGTCCATCAAGGTATAATCTCAGATCGTGCCAAAGTTGGCAACGAAGTTCTTTGGTCACACGAGTATAAACTCATCTACTCCTCAGAAACAGATGTGCCGGGAAAGTATAACAAATGTCTGTCTCTTGACATATAGAAATCTGAGAGATTTATTTGGAAAGAAAAAGAAGAAAATTCATTACACAAATAAAATGTCAAAGATTAAAATTGAGTCCTACAATGGTGGACGCCAGACATGCTATGGGAGCGCGATGCAGAAACTTATGGAGCTAAAGATAAGGTTGGTGTTGGTGAATCATTGGAGGAAAGGGGCGAAGCTAATAGTTTCGTTCAAACCTTTGGGATAAATTGTCTCCAGGGTCCAGATCCACCTCGTTTCACATTGGGCCAGTTTCTTTTTAATTGAGCCGCCTCTAATCCCAGATATAATTTTATCTATCCCTCGGACTTTTAATAGTCCTGGGTTGGAGTCATGTCTCAACTTAAAATGGGCGGCTACTGGTTTGCCTTCGGGGTCGAAATGTGGATCGGACATGGCTCTAATGTCCCTCATATGCTCTCTTATCCGGATTTTTAGTGCCCTCGTCGTCAAACCTATGTAGATAAGATTGCATGGACACGTCGCGTAGTACACCACTCCTTTTGTATTACATGTAATTGTGTGGGTAATTTTAAATTCCTTATCACCTGCTGAATTGGTGAAGGTAGTGGCGCATTCCATATTGGGGCTTACATCCCCATGGTGGAGGTTTCGCCCCGAAAATCGTCTGCGTTTTTCCCGAGTCATAGTGACTCCTTACTAGATGGTCTCGTAAGTTTTTGGATCTCCGAGCTGTCACAGCGGGGTAAGGTGTGATATATTTTGATAAGGTAGGGTCACATTTCAAAATTGGCCAGTATTTCTGCAATATTTCTCGCATTTGTGGCCACTGTGAATGATTTTTCTACTGTGGTTTTCACAGAATTAAGAAAACGGTAAATCACCATGAATTTCATGTCAAGAGAACAAACTTGGCGAACCAAATTGAATCACGTCTTTAAAGACACAGGGTCTGGTGGACATGCGGCAGAGCATGCAAATGTGAGCGCGATGCAGGGGGCCTTAAAAAACCTACTACACAAAAGAATGAAAATCTGGTGGAATGGTGCATTTTTGGAGAAATATGTAGAGCTAAAATTAATCCCGAGAGGATTACGTGTACAAGTCTTCCCATCTTTTCAAATCGATAATGAGTCATTTATATCGAAATGGGAAGCATCATGTTCAGAATGTTCTGATAAATTTATGCGTCTTTTGATTGAAAACAACAAAATTACCCTAGAAAATATCAATAAGGAGATTGAGTCCACCTGCTTAACTTTAAATTCCCTACTGACTCAAGAAGAAGTTAACACCTTCGAACAGTCATTAGAGACCAATTTTGAAAAGTGGGAAAAAGAAATCTGTGATAAAAAAACAAAGAAATTCTCTCGTGACCAGAATGACTTTTTTCCAAAAAAGAGTCTATCATTGGGGACGTTCTGCACGCCATAGAAGACACGTAAGAACCGACCGTACAATTAGTCGATCTTCGTCCATGTCATCGATAAACTCGAGCAATGACCAGAGTGACAACTCGAGAGGACAAAATAATCAAGGAACAAAACGTAAATACGGTCAACCTCAGAACATCAATAAACGACGCCCGGAAACCCGCAGTGTTGTCAACGACAACCAACTTAAGGTAATTAACCTATCGAAACGTGTCTTAACCCCCAATGAACTAGAAGTACTAGAAAGGGGACTAACCTTTTCTCCGAGTAATAATTTCGATGTTTTCTCCGCAGTAAAAGACCTCCATCTGTTTGGGAGGTCCTTGGTGTTTAAAAACATTTTTGATACGCAAGACCCGAGAGATATCTTTAACACGGAAACAGAGGTTGAAGCGGTTAAGATTTTGGAGGAATTACAAAGAGAACATAATGCGGACATCAGTGTCCCACATTGCATAAGAAAAAGATCAAAAAAATTTCCAAGCCTGAAGATTTGTCCAGCGGTTGACCAATTTATTAAAACAGTGACATATGAATTCACAAGATTAGATCAACAGGTGAGTAATGACAACTTAACTAACATCCAAAGACACTGTATTAATAGCCTAAAAAAAGATAAATCCATTGTTATCAAACAATCGGATAAAGGTGGTAATATTGTGGTTTGGCCGCAGGAAATGTATGAGGCTGAGGCCTACAGACAACTGAATAACAACCAGTGCTATAAACGTTTAACGTTCAATCCTATGTCAAAATTTACAAGTGAACTGAATAATATACTCCTACAGGCACACAAGGACAAGATAATCAACAGTGAGATCTATGATAGCCTGAAGACAGATGATCCAGTGGTTCCAACCTTATACTTACTGCCCAAAATTCATAAACATGCAAAGACACCGCCAGGAAGACCTATTATATCGGGGAGAGGAAGCCTGACCGAAAAGGTGAGTAGGTTTGTAGACCACTACCTGAAACAAATGGTATCCAACCTACCATCATACACACGGGACACCATGGATCTCCTACGTAAAATAGATGGGATCCATGTGGAAGAAGACACACTGCTGGTTACGTGTGACGTAGAGTCACTGTATACCAGCATCAGGCACCCAGACGGCCTTAGAGCCGTTCAATATTTCCTTGCAATGGAGAATTTGACACCACAATTCTCGACTTTTCTACTGAAGTTGTTGGAATTTGTACTATCCCATAATTTCTTCGTGTTCAATGGGTCCTTTTTCCTGCAGCTCCAGGGCACGGCGATGGGGGCGTCTTGTGCGCCCTCATACACCAATTTGTTCCTGGGGCTGTGGGAGAGGGACCTATTGGGGGATGATCGGGATGTCGCGATGGACCGGGTCCTCTTTTGGGCTCGGTACATCGACGATATCCTGATCATATGGAGGGGCAACACGACGGAGTTACAGACCTTCTTTGAACGATTGAATGTTAATCCGTATAACATTAAACTGACGTATAGCGCTGATAAGATCAGTATCCCTTTTTTAGATGTGATCATAAGAAGGGACCCCGATGGCTATCTACAAACAGAAGTCTACAGGAAACAGACCTCAGTAAATGCACTTCTCCACGCTACCTCTTCGCACCCAAAGCAAACCATTCCAGCCATCCCGACTGGCCAGTTCCTGCGCATTAGAAGAAATTGTTCGACAAACAAAGATTTTGAGAAACATGCGAAGGACTTATGGTCACGATTTCAGCAACGAGGGTATAGCAACCGAATGATCAAAAGCATATTGGAGAGCGAAAAGAACAGAACGCCAAGACCTATTAGTACCGAAAAGGAAAGAAACAACATCTGAACAGGTAAGATATATCACCACGTATCATTCACAGTGGCCACAAATGCGAGAAATATTGCAGAAATACTGGCCAATTTTGAAATGTGACCCTACCTTATCAAAATATATCACACCTTACCCCGCTGTGACAGCTCGGAGATCCAAAAACTTACGAGACCATCTAGTAAGGAGTCACTATGACTCGGGAAAAACGCAGACGATTTTCGGGGCGAAACCTCCACCATGGGGATGTAAGCCCCAATATGGAATGCGCCACTACCTTCACCAATTCAGCAGGTGATGTAATTCAAAAGGAGTGGTGTACTACGCGACGTGTCCATGCAATCTTATCTACATAGGTTTGACGACGAGGGCACTAAAAATCCGGATAAGAGAGCATATGAGGGACATTAGAGCCACGTCCGATCCACATTTCGACCCCGAAGGCAAACCAGTAGCCGCCCATTTTAAGTTGAGACATGACTCCAACCCAGGACTATTAAAAGTCCGAGGGATAGATAAAATTATATCTGGGATTAGAGGCGGCTCAATTAAAAAGAAACTGGCCCAATGTGAAACGAGGTGGATCTGGACCCTGGAGACAATTTATCCCAAAGGTTTGAACGAAACTATTAGCTTCGCCCCTTTCCTCCAATGATTCACCAACACCAACCTTATCTTTAGCTCCATAAGTTTCTGCATCGCGCTCCCATAGCATGTCTGGCGTCCACCATTGTAGGACTCAATTTTAATCTTTGACATTTTATTTGTGTAATGAATTTTCTTCTTTTTCTTTCCAAAAAAATCTCTCAGATTTCTATATGTCAAGAGACAGACATTTGTTATACTTTCCCGGCACATCTGTTTCTGAGGAGTAGATGAGTTTATACTCGTGTGACCAAAGAACTTCGTTGCCAACTTTGGCACGATCTGAGATTATACCTTGATGGACAAATCGTAATGGTAACCAGTAATATCGAATTATTATTATAAAAATAATATTAGTATTATAAAAATCATCCATCGCTAGTCTTGGTATGTTGTATAATAATAAAAATGTATACTATCTGTTAGCACTAATTTCTACATAAATGTCCTCTGCACTCCCATTCACAATTCTCACTGCACTTCACTCCCCTCACCTCCCCTCACTTTCCCTTCTTAGTTGTCACTGAGCACTCACATCCATGGGGTATCACAATAAACTATTTTGTTTAATGAATATGCTGAATTAATATCAATTTTACTGTAAATATAGTGTAAATAGAAAAAATTCTTATCTTAGCAATGAAATGTGACTGAAAGAATAATCCACATTAATGTTTGTCAATATGACAATGATGTCCCAGTTGATCAATGGTAACACATTGTAAATAATATGTAATTTCGTAACACTGACACTTTGTTTTAGGTATATCAAAATGTGTACCAACAGATTATGTGATTGTAAGCACTTGTCACTTTAAAATACAACATTCAGGCAGGTTCAAACATCCCAGTAACTTACCTAAGATCGTTTTGAACGTTCAAGCTTTTTTCGGGATGTGCGATCGACGGGTATGGCAAACTGCGCATGCGCGAAGACAGGCTACTTTGGCAAAACACTATCTAACCGCGCATGCGCGAAGACATCGCGATCATGTGACTCGGATTCTCGCGATATCACGAGCAAGACGATCCCATTGGTCAAACTCCTCTTTAAATGTGACCTGGTACCGGGAAGACGCCACCCCCAGACGAAGGCTCAATAGGAGCCGAAACGTGCGTTGGGGCAGCAGTCATCCCCGGACCTCTGGCACACTTACTCATCAAGGACGGTAAGGACTGGTATTTACATGCCTTAAAGTGGCTCCTACCAGGCATGAGCTCCTGCTATGCCATTACCTGAGTGCATTTTTCTATGCCTTGTATAGGTTCACAATCTCTATATACCAGCCCATCTAAATTGGCTTAACCTCTGTGCAATTTGCTATGTCCGGGTATGACTGCTTTCTTTTTCTGTTGTATATTCACCTTGTAACCCTGTTATACTATTCCTTTTAATTGTCTATTTATGGTTATGTGTTTTTACCTTATACATAATAAACTTTGTTACTTTTACTAATTTTTGGAATCTGTTTTTGCCTTATAGCTCCTCCCCTATTTTGTAGGGGTAATATAGGTTCTATAAATTTCATTAGCATATGGGGCACCGATCCTAAACTGGTGCAACTACCTGTACAGCTGCTGTAACTATATGTATAGTCATCTCTGTACAATCTCTGTTTTCTACCTTTTGTCACATTTGTAACTTCTAGAAGAGCAGAAAAAAACTGAACTTGTAAATATATGCTAATGAGCCGGAGGTGCTCTGGTGACGCCCCCATTCTGAAGTGGAGCCTGGTCCAGCCCACTGTTACGCCCATCCATTGATCCGCACACAGCCGATGACGTCACCAGCGGATAAGGGGGTGGGACTAGGCGCAGAATGGGGGCGTCCATATTTAATTAGTCTTCGGAGCCAATAGCCTGTGTCACCAGTGTCACCCCCTGCTCATTAGCTTATTTTTATAAGTTCTTTTTTAGACGCATCCTGCAGTTCCAGAAGTTAAATACCTGTTCCTGATACTATAAAATGCATTGGCCAAGTAAGTTTGGACAGTCTACCATCCGAAATTCTTATGGCACATGTCCTTTAAAGAAAAACTACCATTAAAATCCATCATGATAAACCAGGGCCACTTACTGATAGATTTAGGCTCCTTATATTTATTATCCATGGCCTCCTTCCTTCTAAGATCAACTTTTAAAATTATGCTAATGAGGCAGAAAGGTCCTGTGGGCATTACCATTGGTCCTCTGTGCTGCAGCTTTACAGGCTGTTACACTGTCTCCCCCCCTGCTCCCTCGGAACTTCCTCCTCCCTCTGTCTGATATAATCTCACACAGTAGGAGGGAGAAGTTTGCCTGTTAAGCCAAAGTGTGGAGACATAAGCCCAGCTCATTAGCATAATTCTAAAAGTTGATTTTAGAAGGAAGGAGGCCATGGATAACAAATTTAAGAATATTTCCACAGTAACGTAGAAAGGTTACAGGAGATAACCTTCATCTTACCTTCTGGTTGGGGTTGATTTGGAGAGACGAGAGGTAGTTGCTGTGTAGGTGGGATCCTTCCCATTTACATAGAAGATCCGGATCTCTCGTGTGTCGGGATGTGACTCTCTGTAGATAATCTGTGGATCTGGGATCATAGGACATAATAATGCAGAGTTATATCATAGAAAAATCATAAGGAGCCCAAGATCCGGGTGCTCGTCATCAGCACGGACTCCAAAGAGCACCCATTATATACTGTGGGCACCCATGGGGGGGGGGGGTAGCCCTATATAACCAGGACCCTCCTCTCCAGATACATGGACCTTACCTTCTCCATGTTTGTGGTTCTTCATCATGTAATAAAGATTCCAGTGGGAGAATTTCTTCTTCTACAAGTGGATGTGACACCGGAGGGAAGCAGCTTTCAAATATGTGACCCAGATTAATCTGAAGAATGAAGCAGAGACGGGAAATATCATTAGATGAATCTCCTAAACGTCCGTCTCTGCAAGGAGTTGTAGGATATTATACAACATTCTCTCATAGTGGAATATGTGGGATTGCAGCTGGTATGGAGTTGCAATACCCCAAATGTCCTGTAGCCACTAGTGGCGCTGTTGTCAGATATTCTTTACATTTATGTAACTGCACATAATTTGACCGGTTTTGGCCAAGTATGAAGAGTTTACCAAATTATATCCTTATTGATAAAATGAAATGATAAGGACCAATTAGAAATGTTTAAAGGGAACCCATCAACGTAAACCGGCTGTCCTAGCCATAGGCAGTAACACATAGCGACAGGCCTCATGATACCAATGTGGGCCTCCAATTTACCGAACCGAAGGGGGCATCCGGTGCTCAGTCCGACCGTGCACCAGATTTAACATGCAAAATCCTACAGAAATGTGTTGCACGCCGCATGTTAAAGGTGCACCAAAAAAATGTTGGTGCCCTCTTTGGGGGCAGTGCAAGGGGCGCCAGATTCATGATGAATGGGCACCAGATTTCCTGCAGTTTGCACTGTTCTTAGTAAATGTGCCCCTTGGTCTCCAATGGGAGCTAATGTGCAACAAAGTTACTGGCACATTAGAATTTTGTATCTACTTGTACCCATTCTGTCGGTTTGATGCCATATAGTAACGTTAGCACAATGGAGCCGCAAAGCCAACATTAAGAATTCAGCTCCATAAATCATCCCAGTACATAACAGCTGCTTCCAGGCTCCCAGTCTCCTTGTTATCCTTATTATTCCAGCGTTCAGCAATATTTCTGGGCTCCATGGATGACCTTGGAGTCTACCAGACAGCGGAAGCCGCACGGTCAGCAACATTGGGGCACATTTACTTATCCGTCCCGTTGACGTCGCCGATCCAGAATGTCCGACGAGGATTTGGAGCTGCTGCAATTCACTAAGATCGTGCGTCCAATTTCCTACATGTGTTGCTTCCCCCGCTCAGGTCCCCGGAGTTCACCTTCTTCTTCCTGGTGCATGTAAGTGCTGATCTTGCGACACAATTTGGTTTTTAAATTCTGTGGTTTGTCCGAATCATTCGGGTTGTCTGACGTCCATGCCCCCACGATTTGTGTCGCATGCAAGCCGGCGGCGATGTGCCACAATCCGACCAAGTGCGCCAAAAACCCGGGGCAATTCAGCGCAAAACTGAAAAATTCGGGAAACCTGACGGAAATGTGTCCGACGGACCCTTAGTAAATGAGCCCCATTGTGCTTTCTGCTCCTAGTAACTACCTGCTACTTATACATTACCCATCCAGCTACACGCCAATGGCCACCACAATGGCGATTCATCATCTATCCGTAGCCTTTCCTGCCCCCAATGTCCATATTAGCCTGATATGTCTGGTTTCTTACTGTCCTGCCTCCTGCACGCAGTCTACTACCCCATTATAGGAAATGAACCCCATAAATCAAGTGCAGCTCATTCAGCGAAACGAAATTATTACGTGCTGTACCTGGAGAACATTGTAGTGGAAAAACCAGGGAATAATTGCCAGTTGTCCTTCATGTCCTGCAAAGGACAAGGAGCCCATCTAGATAATATCTGGCCCGGATCATCTGATGAATCTCTATAAATGAATTGTATTATGACCGAGCAGAAGAGATTCGATATATTCTGTATATGACACGACATGTAATTCCCTGACACTGCTGATATCAGCTGAACGTGAGAGCCCATTACAGCTGCCCACATTGTGCAATGGCCGAACGTTTACTTAACTCCGGGGAATGTGGTAAGTGTTCTAGGTTGATCTTTGTTAAGTTAAGATGAACTTTGATTTGGTCATAAATCAGCTCAGAAGAATGAACAGGAAAGGTCAGGGAAGGACTGGGGAAAGTAGAGCAGCTGCAGGAGCGACACTAAGCATAAAGGGTTACTGTAGGTATGACATATAGTCCATGGCACATCACCTAGACCAGTCATGGTGAACCTTTTAGAGACCGAGTGCCCAAACTACAACCAAAACCACTTATTTTTCGGAAAGTGCCAACTAAAAGGAACTTCTTGCTCCCTGCCTTGTCAGAGCTTTCAATCGTATTGGCATCCTGAGGACACAAATACAGCAGAAAGATGAATGAGAATTGTCGCTTCGCCCAGGGCCCCCCTGAACAAGAAGAAATGTGGGGTCCAGTGCAGGAGCTCCAGTGTTAATCCAGATCTGACTTTCTCACTCCTCCCACAGTCCCAGACAGTACAGGTTGTGCTGCTTTAAAACTACACCGAGTGCGGCATGTCCTAGGTTTTCTGAGACTGCAGACAATGTCTGACAAACTCTGTGCAGCTTGAGTGCCATAGATTTGGGCAGCACAGTGGCTCAGTGGTTAGCAATACACCCTTGCAGCGCTGGGGTCCTGGCTTCAAATCCCAGGGTCAACATCTGCAAAGAGTTTGAATGTTCTCTCTGTGTTTGTGTGGGTTTCCTCCGGTTTCCTCCCACGCCTACTACATACTGGTAAGTTGAATAGATTGTGAGCCCCATGGGGACAGGGATCGATTTGGCAAACTCTGTGCAGCGCTGCGGAATCTGTGTGCGCTATATAAATAAAGAATTATTATTTGCCACCACTGACCTAGACCATAGACTGCTATGGCCTTTCTTATTGCTTATGATCATCAAAGTCACACATTGGGGGTCATTCAACTTTTAATATAAATTCCTGCCCGTCAGGGGTCTGTAGGGTCCAAGCTGCTACAATATGTCAAACCTTTATTAATGTTTATACTTTTCCGGACTCACTTTGTCTCCAGAATGCTCTCTCGTACACAGCGTTGTGCTGTCTTCACGCCACCAGCGTCCATCGTGCTGTGTTGTCTTCTCCTCCTCATCTGTTTGGGAATTCTCGTCTTCTGCATCTTGGAAGGCCACCCAGGTGTCTAATAATGGAGAAAAAAGTTATTCCAAGGCGTCTCCCATTCTTGTCCTGACCCTCAGTGCTGTCAATAATGGGAGTTTTAGTGGTCACTAATTTAGCATTCTGCATAAATCACACAAGAAATCCTGTAATATACGTGTGATGAAGATATAGAAGTATACAGCAAGGGTGGGGGCACATGCTCGATCCTTTCTTGTACATTAGTCACAACTACCACCCCCAGCATTATCCTAAATACACCCGGATACAGTAATTAACTCAGTGGGGTAAGTGAGCCCAGACTTGGTGCCCATGAGAATGCTCAAAGAATCCCCCCCAGAACTACAAAAGGATATATAGACAATAACTTCATATACAATCCATGGACCATCCAAGCCAGATATCTATTGCTGGGATTGGGGCAGTGGGGCGAACGCTCACCTGGGTCTCAAACTATTCTGGAGGCCTCGTATTGAGGAGCTGTACAGAACTCTCAAAAGTTCTGTCAAAGTAAGTTCGGTCTCAAAAGACCCTGGAGATCCAAAAGGCTCTGATGACATCGAAACCATAACACAATGACCTCCCATTGAGAAGTTAGTCTTTAATAGGGCAGCACGGTGGCTCAGCGGTTAGAATTACAGTGTTGCAGCGCTGGGGTCCTGGGTTCAAGTCCCAGGGTCAACATCTGCAAAGAGTTTGTATGTTCTCTCCGTGTTTGTGTGGGGGTCCTCCAGTTTCCTCCCACACTCCAAAACATACTGGTAGGTTGATTAGATTGTGAGCCTCATGGGGGACCGGGACCGATTTGGCAAGTTCTGTGCAGCGCTGCGGAATCTGTGTGCGCTATATACATAAAGGAATTATTATTTTTATCCTCGATCTGGTGGGAGGTGTTCTATAAGGCAAATATATACATTTAACTTGGGTTGTTCTTTTTTTTATCTCAATCCACATATTTCCACATCCGTGTCTCGGTTATATTTACGCTACCTGGGTTTAATACTGGCCCGATGTAATCCCGTTATGGAACGGGCTTATATCTAAAAAGAGTTGGTGGTAGAACTACTATGCTGACAGGGGGGAGTAAAAGGGACTTTTCAGGAGTGTTGTGCCGTAGCGTAGCCTGTGCCTCCCAGAACCCATGTTTTCAGGGAGTGTTAATGAAAAACAATCACATATTGGAGGTGAGTGGTGTGAGATCAGTATTATGGTGGGATCCATACTCCTAGACACAGGTGTGGGGTGCATCAGCAGCTGCAAATACGGCCAGTGGAGCGGGATCCCAAACATCACAATGGAGCGAATTGGAGTAATTCTGTGCCAGCACACTGCCGTAGAAGCCCTGAACTAATCACAAATTCCTATTGCTAGCACTTGGAATTATTTACCCCTTTACACCACGTCCAGGCCAAGAGGGGGCATGTAGGGGCGAGAAGGTGGGCATGGAGGGGCTAGAAGGTGGGCATGGAGACTCTAGAAGGGGGGCATGGATGGGCTAGAAGGGGGGCATGGAGGGGCGAGAAGGGGGGCATGGAGGAGCGAGAAGGGGGGCATGGAGGGGCTAGAAGGGGGGCATGGAGGAGCGAGAAGGGGGGCATGGAGGGGCTAGAAGGGGGGCATGGAGGAGCGAGAAGGGAGGCATGGAGGGGCTAGAAGGGGGGCATGGAGGGGCAAGAAGGGGGCATGGAGGGGTGAGAAGGGGGGCATGGAGGGTCTAGAAGGGGGGCATGGAGGGTCTAGAAGAGGGGCATGGAGGGGTGAGAAGGGGGGCATGTAGGGGCTAGAAGAGGGGCATGGAGGGGCGAGAAGGGGGGCATGGAGGGTCTAGAAGGGGGGGCATGGAGGGGCTAGAAGAGGGGCATGGAGGGGCGAGAAGGGGGGCATGGAGGGGCGAGAAGGGGGGCATGGAGGGTCTAGAAGGGGGGCATGGAGGGTCTAGAAGGGAGGCATGGAGGGGCTAGAAGGGGGGCATGGAGGGGCGAGAAGGGGGGCATGGAGGGTCTAGAAGGGGGGCATGGAGGGGCTAGAAGGGGGGCATGGAGGGGCGAGAAGGGTGGCATGGAGGGTCTAGAAGGGGGGCATGGAGGGTCTAGAAGGGGGGCATGGAGGGGCGAGAAGGGGGGAATGGAGGGGAGAGAAGGGGGGCATGGAGGGTCTAGAAGGGGGGCATGGAGGGGCTAGAAGGGGGGCATGGAGGGGCTAGAAGGGGGGCACGGCCTCTTTATGTATCCGGCTGCATCGGGCGGGTCGCGGAGCTATCATGCAGTGGTGCACCATAAATATCCCCAATATCTGTAACATATAAATCTTTTTTCTGCACATATTTTGGTCTTTTCACCCACTCTCCTTATTTCCTAATCTTCCTGACCCCGGAATCCAGTGTTAAGCCTCATGTCCACAAACTGGACTACTGATTCCTACAAAATTTCCTAAAAGGTGAGGAACGCTTTATACAGTAGACTTTTACCCAAAATATAAAGGGGACAGAAAATACTAGAACATATTTGTGGGTCAAATCTGGGTGTGATTTTGGATCTTGCTCAGACAAACTCTGCTTCAGAGCAAATAGTAAAATAAATTATTATCAACTGCGGCAAAAGGTACAGCTGATCCAACAAACATTAGGGAATGGGTTCTAGCTGGGGTAGACCCAAAAATAGAGGCATCTGAATTGATCCTCCACCTTCACCCTCTAAAAGTGACTATTCTCAACCAAAAAGTGACTTGTCTCTGTGCATTTGCATATGACTTTGTAGGAGATATCTCTTTGTAGGTAGATGTTTAAGATTTAACTTAAAAGAAGGAATTGTAGCAAGGACATTGCATCCCCTGTCCTGGAAGTGATGATGTGGCCTCCATAGACCATAATCTCAGCATCATCCAGTCCATTTGGGATGACATAAGTAGGGGTAAGCCTCCATCCACAGAATAGCTGGGCTTATGTCTACAAGATCTTTGGAACAACCTCCCATCCGAGGTCCTTTAAACTGTGTATAAGGTTTTACGTAGAGGAATTGATGATGTTTTACAGGAAACTGTGGCCTCACAACAAATATTCAGCTGCTACAATTTCTCTTCTGCCCATTCACTTTGCATGTTGTTTATTGATAAAAAAAAATTAAAATTACTTTTATTTTAAAAGCATTACATTGGGGAATGCAGTATGATTTTGCTCCGACCTCCGGCATCTGCCATATTTATCCGGATGCTGCGGCTGCTCCGGCAGAGTGGGCTATGGCTTGTGTGCAGGTATGTATAAACCTTGTGGCCCAATGTATCTACAGATCTTTGGTGGCTGCAGGTGGGGGATGCATGGTGTGTACAGTGTGTGCATGAAGAATGTCTATATTTCAGTGTTACTGCTCCGTGTGCTCTATGTGTGACTTCCTCTGAGCTGGTGGGTGGAGAGCTAGCTGCTGTGACTCTTCTCCTCTTCTATACCTCTACACAATCTGACACCACAGTAACTTACTGCATAGCAGTGGGAAAGGATAGGGGCTTTCAGCTGAGATTTCAGAGTGAAAGTCTATTTATCAGGTAAAGAGGGTAAAAGGAGCCTCTTAAAGGAAATCTACCACCAAAATCCATCATGATTAACCAGGGGCACTTACTAATAGATCCAGGCACCGTGACTGTGGTAATCTTCTTATATTTGTTATCCATGGCCTCCTTACCGCTAAAATCAACATTTAACATTATGCTAATGACGATGAAGGGCTCTACCTGAGCCCCACCATTATCTGTCTTCACAAGCTGTTACACTGTCACACCCCTGCTCCCTCAGCACCTACCGCTGTGTGCTTAAACTTCTTCTACTGTCATGAGAATACAGCAGGAGAGGGAGGGGAGAAGTGCTGAGGGAGCAGGGGTGTGCGACAATGTAACAGCGTGTGAATACAGCACGGAGGGGCTCAGGTAGAGCCCTTCTGGTTCATTAGGATAGGTACAAAAGTTGATTTTAGAAGGAAGGAGGCCATGGATAACAAAAATAAGAGTGTTACCACAGTCATGGTGCCTGGAGTAAAAAACATCCCCATTTTATCCCCAATTTCCATGGGATTAGCCTTCTATCTATTGGGTATAGGGTCTTCTTGACCCTCCCTGGATGGAGAATGTTGGTGAGCGGGTAAGGTGGGGGTGTGTGTGTGTGGGGGGGGGGGTGTTACCTTTGATAACGTTTGCTACAAAACTTTGTGCATTCACTTGTACGATTGACTTTATGGAAAACAAAAAGACGATTTACAACTAAAAATAAAATCGGGAGCCAGGACAATCACAGGCAGACGATGACTCCATGACACCTACCTCTAGGCTCTATGGGGGTGATTCCCAAATAATATTATAGGAAACCTATGAAAATAACACCAAAGTTCACCTTTGTGTGGACCAAGGTGCCGAAACGCTAAAGCATTGTAGTCCCTAAATATATTTGGTTACATCTAACAACATTGTAATATTTACATGAGAGACATCACAATAACCAGAGAGCAGATACAAAATATTAACATGGGGTCTCCATTCCATGATGGGGGATCCTGTCCTTATCCGTGCAGAGGAGGCTTTGTTACTGTATATACACAATGCACAGTATATAGGGAGGGGAGGGGGATTATAGGGTGTCCTGCGGGGTCACGGCCACTAATCCCAGATTACTGAATACTTCATGTGATTTATGTTGATGCTTTGATATTTGTATCGATGTAGAATGACAATAGAACACACGTATACAATGTAACAAGGTATAAATATAAACAAGGATTGTTCCTTACCATCGGGCCGACATCTATGCGGACCCCTGTGGTACCACTCGCTCCCATCGTCCCCCTCCGTTTGTTGTGTCCCTTGAAATTCACCCCAAAGGATGGAGGAGCCCCCTGTCCTGGTCCCGTCCTCCTCTGCCTCCGGATCCTGGATTATATCTCTCATTGTCTCCGTGGTGCCATCAATCCCTGCGTCGTCTGGATGCTGAGCGGAGGATGCCATGTCGTGTCTCATCGATGTGTTTGTTTTTTTGTGCGGGGTCCTATGTGACCCCAAAAACGTCCTCATTCGCCCTGATTGAGCTGGTATTATTAGCAGCGAGCGGCGGAGCTCACACTGGATTCAGCCTTCTCCCCCTCCCTCCATTTTCTGCGCTCCCCCTGTCACTCTGTGCCTCTCCGTGGAGAAAAGCTGTTTTCTCACATTCTTACAAAAGCAGCACCGCCACCTAGCAACCCGACCAATTAACATCATTATCTCCCAGGCAGGAGATACACTATATACAGCAATGCAGCCTCGCTATGGACGCCTATTGTATTATGTATATACTGTACTGTATTTCTGTGCTGTGATATATACTATATATATGTGCTGTGGTATATACTATATATATGTACTGTGATATATACTATATATATATGTACTGTGGTATATACTATATATATGTACTGTGATATATACTATATATATATATGTACTGTGATATATACTATATATATATATGTACTATGGTGTATATTATATATATATATGTACTGTGATATATACTATATATATGTGCTGTGATATACCGTATAATATATATATGTGCTGTGGTATATACTATATATATATGTACTGTGATATATACTATATATATATATATATATATATGTACTGCGGTATATACTATATATATGTGCTGTGATATACTGTATAATATATATATGTGCTGTGGTATACTGTATAATATATATATGTGCTGTGGTATATACTATATATATGTACTGTGATATATACTATATATATATATATGTACTGCGGTATATACTATATATATGTGCTGTGATATACTGTATAATATATATATGTGCTGTGGTATATACTATATATATGTGCTGTGGTATATACTATATATATGTACTGTGGTATATACTATATATATGTGCTGTGATATACTGTATAATATATATATGTGCTGTGGTATATACTATATATATGTACTGTGATATATACCATATATATGTACTGTGGTATATACTATATATATGTACTGTGATATATACTATATATATGTGCTGTGGTATATACTATATATATGTACTGTGATATATACTATATATATATATATGTACTGCGGTATATACTATATATATGTGCTGTGATATACTGTATAATATATATATATGTGCTGTGGTATATACTATATATATGTACTGCGGTATATACTATATATATGTGCTGTGATATACTGTATAATATATATATATGTGCTGTGGTATATACTATATATATGTACTGTGATATATCTACTTTACCCATAGGATGGAATTCTAGATTTACTATATATCATCATCCACATCCCTCATCCCACATTATCAACCTGTAGGTAGAAGACGGGGGCCACGTATATCAATGTACCCATCACTGCAATATTACATTTAATTACATTTAAAGGAAATCTACCCTCAAAATCCAGCAGTATAACCTAGGGGCACTTACTCATAGATCCAGGCACCGTGACTGTGCTAATCTTACATTTGTTATCCATGGTCTCCTTCATTCTGAAATGATGCTAATGAGCCAGAAGGGCTCTGGAGGGGTGTTACTAGAGCCCCTCCGTGTTGTAGCTTCACAGGCTGCGTACAGGAGCACCTCGTACAGTGCTGAGGGAAGTGCTGAGGCAACAGAGGGGAGGGTTGCCTCCCCTCCTGCACAGTGTAACAGCCTGTGAAACTTTGGCATAGAGGGGCTCTAGTAACGCCCCTCAGAGCCCTACTGGCTCTAGTGGCTGATCTAATAGTAGTGAAGCTGTGGAAGTGCAGTGATGAAGCAGGGATGTGGAAGTGCAGTGATGAAGCAGAGCTAGTGAAGAGATACTTGGAGATAATAATTCTTTTTTAATAATAATTCCTTTATTTATATAGCGCACATAGATTACGCAGCGCTGCACAGAGTTTGCCAAATTGGTCCCTGTCCCCATGGGGCTCACAATCTGTGGGAGAAAACCAGAGGACCCAGAGAAAACCCCATATACTGAGAGAACATACAAACTCTTAGCAGATGTTGACCTGGGTGGGACTTGAACCCTGGACTCCAGTGCTGCAAGGCTGTAGGGTTCACCACTGATCCGCTGTGCTGCAAGGCTAACCACTGAGCTGCCGCGCTGCAAGGCTGTAGTGCTAACCACTGAGCAACAGTGCTGCAAGACTGTAGTGCTAACCGCTGAGCCACAGTGCTGCAAGGCTGTAGTGCTAACCACTGAGCCACTGTAATCAGATATGGGCCACTGGTATAACAGTTGGGGTTGCAGGTTTGCATTACTGGTGTGTAAAGGAAAAAAAAGTTATAGAAATGTATAGATTTAATTTGTGGCTTATGGATTTCCACCTCTGAATAAATAAGAGAAAAATATTTTCTATTAACGTTTATCCACACCCTTATAAATAACATTCTCTGGACCATCGTCCATAAATGTTGGTGACTACTTGTTCTGGGGACCCTGATTAAGAACTATTTTAGAGATGCACTCTCAGTTTATAATACAAGGCCCCTTACGCTCCCTTACTGCCTCTTCCGTATTTATCCAAAAATTTACAGTGTGCTGCATAATGTTGTATAACGGGAGACTGTGGAAGATGTATATATATATATGTACAGGGTGCACTGGGGTTGTATGTCAATCACTATATGGCGCCAATAGAAAATGCTGCAAAAAAAATTGCTTGTAAAAAACTGGAGCAATGAGGACTGTGAAATATTTTCTTACACAGGATTACATACAGGGCTACAAGAGATCCCCCCCCCCCCAAAAAAAACCCCAAACTTATCTCATCAACATGTGAAACCATTGTCAACAAGTGGAGGGGTTTGGGAAGCCGCCAACTTTCCATGAAAAATGGATTTTCCCAATCTGAATGGAGCCGCAGCGGAGAAGGTAAGGAGGAAATAATCGGAGAAGTCACACCGGCGTTTTCACGCTCCATCATCGCTTTAATCCCGTCCTACGCAGTTTTTTTTGCAGTTTGCAGCCATTACGGATGCGCGATTTCAACTTCAAATCAAGAATTTGTAACACGTTCCTGGCGCCTGAGTGCGCACGTGCGAGAACCTGGAAGATGAAATAAAGGGAATGTGCGTTTACAGCGATTATGCACATCACAGTATGACGCCAGAGAGAGCAGGACCTTAATATAGCCTCTTCTCTGTGCACGGGGCGTCCTCTAGTGGAGAGAACAGGCATTACCATGGGGGAGATTTATCATAGGATGACGCTCCTGTGCTGGAGTATGATTGCGTTCCTCGCTCCCCTTGTCTCACCAGATACATCAAGAGGCTTTGGCCGCCGGGTAACACTACGCCAGGTCCGACTTGACAAAGTTTTGCGTAAAAACCAGTGAACAAAAGTTTGCTGTTTTTTCAAAAGAACGCAGTTTGTCTCAGAAATGCGCAGGGTGCAACAAATTATTGAGCACTGGTGCATGGTCTTCGATAATCCGGCACCCCCTGCACTGCTCAGGACGTGTGCGCCAACTGTTTTTAGGTGCACCCTTAACACAGGGCAGGCGCCAGCACTGGGCATACCTGGGCAAGTGCCAGGGCCCAGAGCTGCTGGGGGGGCCCACATAAAACTGCACGTAAGGACAGTATCTAATGAATCCATAGGGGGTGAGGGGGCTTTATATAAAATAACCATGACAGGGCTGTTTGGTATAATAAACTAGGGATAGGTTGATTACATTGTGAGCCCCATTGGGAACAGGGACCAATTTGGCAAGTTCTGTGCAGCGCTGCGTAATCTGTGTGCGCTATATAAATAAAAGAATTATTAATTATATTTTAGTTTTTATAAGTTTTTTAATTTTTAATGAGACTACGTGAGTTCACTGCAAAGGGGCCCACTGAGGCTCTGTCACCCAGGGGCCTACTGAAAACCTGGAGCCGAACCTGCTTTAACGCACAGCGTGTGACACAAATCTATTCCCTGTATTAAATGAGTCACAATCTCCAACTAAGCGTGAAACTGCCAAGGTTTTGGAAATGCTGTTGATCCATTCACCTGTTGAAAATTGCAGCCCAGTTTTTTTGTTCAGGCAAAATCTCAAAATAAAATAAAAAATTGGTGCAAATACAGGCAGTCCCCGGGTTACATACAAGATAGGGTCTGTAGGTTTGTTCTTAAGTTGAATTTGTATGTAAGTCGGAACTGTATATTTTATCATTGTAATCCCAGCCAGAACTTTTTTGGTCTCTGTGACAATTGGATTTAAAAAATTTTGGGTTGTCGTAAGAACCAGGATTAACACTAAAGCTTCATTACAGACTCCTGTGATAACTGTTACAGCTGATCATTGTAGCCTAGGGATAAAGTAGAATAAATTACCAATATCCAGAGGTCCGTTTGTAACTAGGGGTCGTCTGTAAGTCGAGTGTTCTTAAGTAGGGCACCGCCTGTATGTGGCATGATACAGAACAGATGGGCAACTGGCAGTGAATTAAAGGGGTTGTCTGTGATTACATTTCATTTTCACCTTTTAGCAGGTGTTGTTAAAAAGTAACATATACTAACCCCCTGCCCTCCCCTAAGGCCTGAGGCACACGTGGCGTTCTAAACCCGTTTTTGGGCAGTTTTTAAGCAGTCCGTTAAAAAACGCATGCGTTTTTGACAGGTTTTACCAATGATCTTAATTAAAACAGGTCCAAAACAGATGCGTTTTTTTAAAACGCGTTAATTTTTTAACGGACTGCTTAAAAACGTCCCAAAAGGGGGATCAAAATGCCACGTGTGCCGCCGGCCTAAGGTCCTGTCACCGCTCGTATCTGTAGGTGCAGAGAGGCTGCAGCAATGGCGTCACCTTGAAACCTGCTGAGGACTAAATCCTGATGTGCACAAACGCGATCAGTTCCGTGCGTTATCCGTTATATTGATTTCTATGCAGCCATAGACGTGATCGGATCAGTGCGGATGTTGTGGATAACTCAGAGCAGATCCTGTTCCTGCTCGTGTTTGCAGCTCAGGGCCCATATCAGCAGTGAAAAAAAATACGGATGCCACATGGACGGTCACCCACGTGTGGGGTGTATATCTGCGGATCACTTTCTAGGGAACAACAATCATGTGACCCTTCAAGGGGTTAAGACGAGCTGGTGACATCATTTGCCAGAATTCTGTTTTATTTTTTTGTAGAGTCGCAAAAATAACATACGAATAAGACACAGATTTTTGTGGATATATATACGGCTCGGCTACGGATTATACACTATTCTTGTCTCCTCTCTTCTGGGCACTCACATCCAGTTTCATTAATTCTCCATAGATAAACATTTCTTCAATTGGATGTTATTAAAAAAAAATGTTCCTGTGTGAAGATAATTTCTCATAAATGTGGCCATGTTGTCCCTTAGAAACCAGATGGCTTCCTTGGATACGACCACCCTGCACTCTGGCAGCAGTGGCCAGACATGCGCTATTGAGCCCTGCCTGACCTCCTGGATTCAGGGATCATTACCACAGGACGGCTGCGGGACCTGCAGTAACTCCTGGACATTTCATATACAAAAACCTTTTGTTTATTTGTGCAATCACTCCAGCAGAGGTGGTCGTATCCAAGGACACAGTCTTGTTTCTAAGGGACCATATCACTACATTTATGAGAAATTATCTTCACACGGGAACATTTTTTTTTAATAGCATCTAATTGAAGAAATGTTTATATATGGCAGATCAATGAATCTGGATGTGAGTGCCCAGATGAGAACACCCCTTTAAGACACACGCAGGGCCGGCGCCAGCACTGGTCATACTTCGACAAGTGCCGGGGCCCAGAGCTGCTGGGGGGCCCACATAAGGCTGTTCATAAGGAATCCATGGGGTAAGGGGGGCTGTATCTAATGAATGTGAGGGGGGTTTATATAATATAACCATAACAGGGCTGTTTGGGATGATAAACTAGGGAGTTCACTGCAAAGGGGTCCACTGAGGCTCTGTCGCCCAGGGGCCTACTGAAACCTGGAGCCGACACCGCAAAAATGGACCACAGTTTGATTGTTTGTGGCCCGAGACTGTAGCAGTCACCAGCACCAGTAAGACATGGCTACTGAGGCCTGTGGGGATGGAGGGGAGAGTCAGAGGGGAGTAATAGTAGCCCCCGTGACCTTGATTAGCCAGGGGGGGACAATCATGGCCATGGCTAGTCGCAAGGGGCAACAATTTACTGGATCGGCCATCAATCCGACAATGCGTCTGGGTCACACGGACAGAACCGACCACTACGGGTCCATTCATCTGTAATTATAAGTATAGAGGGAGCTAATTAGGGGGTTGTTAGCAATGGGGGCTACACTGCGGGAGAATGACAGCTGTGGGGGGCGCTATAACAAATACTGGTCACGCTGTGGTAGAGGGGGCACTACAGCGTGTTATAACCATAGGGGGCGCCACTGTTCATAGCCACCAATAGTAATAGTGAGCACCACTCTCTGAGCAGCTTATAACGCTCCTGCCTGATTTCTGCACCGTGTGAACACCTCCCAACCTCCATGTCCACCATTCCCCCCCATTGTGTGGCCATTTTCAGCATCTTATGAATCATTTTATGACATACATTAGGTATTTGGTAGACAGTGAAGCAGCCCGTGCTCTGCACGGTATATTATAGGGCCGTGTCTGCATTATCTATATATAGCAATAGCCTCTATTCTGGAACCATCCAGTCAGGGACACTTATAGATCCTAGGCGCATGCGCGCTGGACCACAGGCGGCAGGAGCGCGGAGCATGCGCGGTGCTTGTTGACGCATTGGGCGTTCCCTGTGTGATGGGCAGCGGCAGGTGTAGCAGCACTGATTGTAATGACGTCACGCCCGGTCCTGGCTTCTTATTGGCTGCGGCGGCCGTCAGTCAGTGATGGGAGGGCGTTGCTGTGGAGTGATGGTCACCGGCTGCCAAGGACAAGGAGAAGCCCCGGGGCAGAGGATGCGGGAGGAGGCGGCGGCACCGAGGTGATGGATGGCGGAGACTCATCTATACCACATATTATATAGACATGTACGGGCGCGCGGGGATGGAGGCTATTCCACGGGTTACTAGTGGGGCAGGACTCACAGGCTTTCTCTATGAGGGGGAGCAGGACTCACAGGCTTTCTCTATGAGATGGAGGGGGCAGCAGGACTCGCAGGCTTTCTCTATGGGATGGAGGGGGAGCAGGACTCACAGGCTTTCTCTATGGGATGGAGGGGGAAGCAGGACTCACAGGCTTTCTCTATGGGATGGAGGGGGAAGCAGGACTCACAGGCTTTCTCTATGGGATGGAGGGGGAAGCAGGACTCGCAGGCTTTCTCTATGGGATGGAGGGGGAGCAGGACTCGCAGGCTTTCTCTATGGGATGGAGGGGGAAGCAGGACTCACAGGCTTTCTCTATGGGATGGAGGGGGAAGCAGGACTCACAGGCTTTCTCTATGGGATGGAGGGGGAAGCAGGACTCACAGGCTTTCTCTATGGGATGGAGGGGGAAGCAGGACTCACAGGCTTTCTCTATGGGATGGAGGGGGAAGCAGGACTCACAGGCTTTCTCTATGGGATGGAGGGGGAAGGAGGTCTCACAGGCTTTCTCTATGGGATGGAGGGTGGAGCAGGACTCACAGGCTTTCTCTATGGGATGGAGGGGGAAGGAGGTCTCACAGGCTTTCTCTATGAGATGGAGGGGGAGCAGGACTCACAGGCTTTCTCTATGAGATGGAGGGGGAGCAGGACTCACAGGCTTTCTCTATGGGATGGAGGGTGGGGCAGGACTCACAGGCTTTCTCTATGAGATGGAGGGGGAGCAGGACTCACAGGCTTTCTCTATGGGATGGAGGGTGGAGCAGGACTCACAGGCTTTCTCTATGGGATGGAGGGGGAAGGAGGTCTCACAGGCTTTCTCTATGAGATGGAGGGGGAGCAGGACTCACAGGCTTTCTCTATGGGATGGAGGGGGAAGCAGGACTCGCAGGCTTTCTCTATGGGATGGAGGGGGAAGCAGGACTCACAGGCTTTCTCTATGAGGGGGAGCAGGACTCACAGGCTTTCTCTATGGGATGGAGGGTGGAGCAGGACTAACAGGCTTTCTCTATGAGATGGAGGGGGCAGCAGGACTCACAGGCTTTCTCTATGGGATGGAGGGTGGAGCAGGACTCACAGGCTTTCTCTATGGGATGGAGGGGGAAGGAGGTCTCACAGGCTTTCTCTATGGGATGGAGGGTGGGGCAGGACTCACAGGCTTTCTCTATGAGATGGAGGGGGAGCAGGACTCGCAGGCTTTCTCTATGGGATGGAGGGTGGAGCAGGACTCACAGGCTTTCTCTATGGGATGGAGGGGGAAGGAGGTCTCACAGGCTTTCTCTATGAGATGGAGGGGGAGCAGGACTCACAGGCTTTCTCTATGGGATGGAGGGGGAAGCAGGACTCACAGGCTTTCTCTATGGGATGGAGGGGGAAGCAGGACTCACAGGCTTTCTCTATGGGATGGAGGGGGAAGCAGGACTCACAGGCTTTCTCTATGGGATGGAGGGGAAGCAGGACTCACAGGCTTTCTCTATGGGATGGAGGGGGAAGCAGGACTCACAGGCTTTCTCTATGGGATGGAGGGGGAAGCAGGACTCACAGGCTTTCTCTATGGGATGGAGGGGGAAGCAGGACTCACAGGCTTTCTCTATGGGATGGAGGGGGAAGCAGGACTCACAGGCTTTCTCTATGGGATGGAGGGGGAAGCAGGACTCACAGGCTTTCTCTATGGGATGGAGGGGGAAGCAGGACTCACAGGCTTTCTCTATGGGATGGAGGGGGAAGCAGGACTCACAGGCTTTCTCTATGGGATGGAGGGGGAAGCAGGACTCACAGGCTTTCTCTATGGGATGGAGGGGGCAGCAGGACTCACAGGCTTTCTCTATGGGATGGAGGGGGCAGCAGGACTCACAGGCTTTCTCTATGGGATGGAGGGGGCAGCAGGACTCACAGGCTTTCTCTATGGGATGGAGGAGGAGCCAGAAAGACTCCTGATGACAGGTTCCTTTTAAAGCATTTAGCCCATTGCCAAAGCACTCATTGCACTTGTGTGAATTATTGGACCGAATCTAGAATCACTGAACTGAACGCACATCCAGAGATCAGTTCCTGGTTCTGTCCGGTTGATCCTGTAAGCACATGGAATGATTCTGTCGGACCAAACTCTTTTGTGGGCAATGAGCTTTAAACTTTCTCTAGACTCAGAGATACTTCTGGGCAGATAAAAGATCAGAGGACATGTAAGTAGTCTGTTACTATGGAAACACATGCTATAATCGTATTGGAAACCCCCTACACGGTACCCCCGAAAATTACGGGGTGATACTCGATAGAGGAGGGGATGAGAGAAGGGAGGGAGAGACAAAAAGGCGCTTTCCTAGTGTAGTAGGTAGGTAAAATTAGTAAGAGTATAAGGTGTCAATATCATGCGCTCACCTTGTGGCGCTAGAATTAGCGCTTATATGCAGAGTTTGTCCTAGATGGCTTGCCGATTCCTCCTTCCTCACGGTCGTCTGCTCCAAAAATCAGAGGACGCTGTGGTGATCCATGCAAAAAGGGCCCAAGGTATAGGGTACGGAAGGTATCTGGTGCCGGCGCTCGTGGATGGAATGCTCCGCAGATGATAGTAACTTAAGAACGTGTTTTATTTAATATGCAACGCGTTTCGGCCCGGGAAACGGGCCTTCGTCATGCATAAAACCATTTTATGCCTGACGAAGGCCCGTTTCCCGGGCCGAAACGCGTTGCATATTAAATAAAACACGTTCTTAAGTTACTATCATCTGCGGAGCATTCCATCCACGAGCGCCGGCACCAGATACCTTCCGTACCCTATACCTTGGGCCCTTTTTGTATGGAAACACATGGGTCTGCATATGACCTGAAAACCGTATTTGTATGACTAAAAGCTCGGTGATCTGGATTGTTCTATGTCCTGACGCGTCCTTCTTCTCTCATCTAGTGCTCTGGATGGACCCGCTCTTTGGCTGTGATAGTGGAGCTGATATGAAGTGGACTCGACATTATCACTTCTGGAGGTAGGTTCTGCAGGTTAATAAGAAACGGCCCAGAGGTCACGTGGTCCCTGACCTCTGATCACACATGACATTGTGGTCCCTGACCTCTGATCACACATGACATTGTGGTCCCTGACCTCTGATCACACATGACATTGTGGTCCCTGACCTCTGATCACACATGACATTGTGGTCCCTGACCTCTGATCACACATGACATTGTGGTCCCTGACCTCTGATCACACATGACATTGTGGTCCCTGACCTCTGATCACACATGACATTGTGGTCCCTGACCTCTGATCACGCATGACATTGTGGTCCCTGACCTCTGATCACACGCGACATTGTGGTCCCTGACCTCTGATCACACACGCGACATTGTGGTCCCTGACCTCTGATCACACACGTGACATTGTGGTCCCTGACCTCTGATCACACACGTGACATTGTGGTCCCTGACCTCTGATCACACACGTGACATTGTGGTCCCTGACCTCTGATCACACACGTGACATTGTGGTCCCTGACCTCTGATCACACACGTGACATTGTGGTCCCTGACCTCTGATCACGCATGACAATTGTGGTCCCTGACCTCTGATCACGCATGACAATTGTGGGCCCTGACCTCTGATCACGCATGACAATTGTGGGCCCTGACCTCTGATCACACGCGACATTGTGGTTCCTGACCTCTGATCACGCATGACATTGTGGTCCCTGACCTCTGATCACGCATGACATTGTGGTCCCTGACCTCTGATCACGCATGACATTGTGGTCCCTGACCTCTGATCACACGCATGACAATTGTGGGCCCTGACCTCTGATCACACGCGACATTGTGGGCCCTGACCTCTGATCACACGCGACATTGTGGGCCCTGACCTCTGGTCACGCACGACATTGTGGGCCCTGGCCTCTGCACTTTTATTGTAGACCGCGTGGAAGCATTGTGGCACATTACAGACATAAATGTGGAGCAGACTCTGGCTAAGCACCACTGCGACCCTTTAGGTGCGCAGTTTTCTAAAGTTTCGGACACAATTATAGCGCAGACGCTTTATAAATACACGTGCAGCTCCAAAGACCTTCTTTTTCACATATATCAATATCCTGACCAGATATAGATGTATCTTTTCTGCAGCCCCAGTTACAGGACAATGGTCAGTGTTCTGGCTGTGCTGGGTCTGGGCCGACCTAGTAGAAGCGGTTCTGTACTGAGATCCCAGGGGTTTTGTGTTTTATCAGGTGCCCGTTGGGACGAATAGAGGCAGCGGAGCGCTGTGTACATGGGTACAGGAGAAGGAGAAGACAGGAGTAGTATGTAAGGCTTCTGTCTTCTTCCCTCGGGTCCCCTGCAGCGGGGGCCGGACCTTCAGCAGCCCAATTGCTGTATGTATATATATAGTTTGGGGTTAGTTATATATAACGTTTCCGGGTTGGGGAATAAGGGTAGCACCTTTCATCTACATTGGACTGACCCAAGGGTCCCATCAAGAGCGTCATTATCACACAGGCCAGCAAGGAGAAGGCGCCATTTTTGGAGTGAAGCGGCTATCTTTCTCTCATCTCATGGTCATTCTCAATGTGGCCATGAGGTGGCAGCACTTTCTTATCTGTCCCTTTTAGCTTTTCTCAAACAATGGGGCTTATTTACTAAGGGTTGCGGATCGCACCTTCACCGGACTGTTTGCAGTTTTCGGGATATGCGCCGCTTTGACAGGTATATAACAGGGGTTTGCGCTGGGATTGTGCTGCACATGGTCGGATTTTGGCGCAGCTGTGCTGCTTCCAGGATACAGAAATTGGGGGGCGGTGCCGTCGCACGAACCAACTGATTTGGACTGAATGCGAGATTTAAGATTCAAATTGTGTCGCAAGCCAAGCACTGAAGAAGAAGGTGAACTCCAGGGACCTGAGCGGGGAAGCGACACATGCAGGATATAAGGTGCACGATCTTAGTGACTCCCCGCACAGCGCATTATACACGGACAATGCACTTACATGCACCAGGAAGAAGGTGAACTCCAGGGACCTGAGCGGGGAAGCGACACATACAGGATATCGGGTGCAGGATCTTAGTGACTCCCCGCACAGCGCATTATACACGGACAATGCACTTACATGCACCAGGAAGAAGAAGGTGAACTCCAGGGACCTGAGCGGGGAAGCGAGACATGCAGGATATCGGGCGCAGGATCTTAGTGACTCCCTGCACATCGCATTATACACAGACAATGCACTTACATGCACCAGGAAGAAGAAGGTGAACTCCGGGGACCTGAGCGGGGAAGCGACACATGCAGGATATCAGCGCAGGATCTTAGTGACTCCCCGCACAGCACATTATACACAGACAATGCACTTACATGCCCCAGGAAGAAGAAGGTGAACTCCAGGGACCTGAGCGGGGAAGCGACACATGCAGAATATCGGACGCACGATCTTAGTGACTCCCCGTACAGCGCATTATACACGGACAATGCACTTCCATGCACCAGGAAGAAGAAGGTGAACTCTGGGGACCTGAGCGGGGAAGCGACACATGCAGGATATCAGGCGCACGATCTTAGTGACTCCCCGTACAGCGCATTATACACGGACAATGCACTTACATGCACCAGGAAGAAGAAGGTGAACTCCGGGGACCTGAGCGGGGAAGTGACACATGCAGGGTATCGGGTGCAGGATCTTAGTGACTCCCCGCACAGCGCATTATACACGGACAATGCACTTCCATGCACCGGGAAGAAGAAGGTGAACTCCAGGGACCTGAGCGGGGAAGCGACATATGCAGGATATCGGGCGCACGATCTTAGTGACTCCCCGCACAGCGCATTATACACGGACAATGCACTTACATGCACCGGGAAGAAGAAGGTGAACTCCGGGGACCTGAGCGGGGAAGCGACATATGCAGGATATGGGGTGCACGATCTTAGTGACTCCCCGCACAGCGCATTATACACGGACAATGCATTTACATGCACCAGAAAGAAGAAGGTGAACTCCAGGGACCTGAGCGGGGAAGCGACACATGCAGGATATCAGGTACACGATCTTAGTGACTCCCCGCACAGCGCATTATACACGGACAATGCACTTACATGCACCAGGAAAAAGAAGGTGAACTCCGGGGACCTGAGCGGGGAAGTGACACATGCAGGATATCGGGGCACGATCTTAGTGACTCCCCGCACAGCGCATTATACACGGACAATGCACTTACATGCACCAGGAAGAAGAAGGAGAACTCCGGGGACCTGAGCGGGGAAGCGACACATGCAGGATATCGGACGCACGATCTTAGTGACTCCCCGCACAGCGCATTATACAGGGGCAATGCACTTACATGCACCAGGAAGAAGAAGGAGAACTCCGGGGACCTGAGCGGGGAAGTGACACATGCAGGATATCGGGCGCAGGATCTTAGTGACTCCCCGCACAGCGCATTATACACGGACAATGCACTTACATGCACCAGGAAGAAGGTGAACTCCAGGGACCTGAGCGGGGAAGCGACACATACAGGATATCGGGTGCAGGATCTTAGTGACTCCCCGCACAGCGCATTATACACGGACAATGCACTTACATGCACCAGGAAGAAGAAGGTGAACTCCAGGGACCTGAGCGGGGAAGTGACACATGCAGGATATCGGGCGCAGGATCTTAGTGACTCCCCGCACAGCGCATTATACACGGACAATGCACTTACATGCACCAGGAAGAAGAAGGTGAACTCCGGGGACCTGAGCGGGGAAGTGACACATGCAGGATATCGGGCGCAGGATCTTAGTGACTCCCTGCACAGCACATTATACACGGACAATGCACTTTAGGGCGGGTAAGTAAATGTGCCCCATTGTGCGTGCTAATACTACCCCATACATATATACAGTCCTGCTTATTCACTTACCATAATAGTCTATAATCCATTTTGTCTTTTTAATCGCATGGACACAATATTTAGGATTTTCACCATTTTTCTAATGATTGGGCTCAGGTTATGCCACAGACAAGTTATTTTCTTGACCAACCTGACAGTCACGATACAGTAGGTCATTGTTACTATATGGCCCAGTACTATAGGTAAGTGATGTAGGGGCACCATAGATGTGCAGTGTATAGGGTGATGGGCTCTGGCTCGGCGGTGCAGCGGTCAGGTTGCTTCTTGCTGAGCTCAGCGCTATTCTGCTCTGCACACGTCTACATTTGTACCCGGCAGCCTACTCTGCCCTTCACAGAGCCCACACTAAATTCCTGAGGTCTCGGCTTTCGATGGCCCCTTGTCATTTACACCACATGACCCAGAATTCCAGAGGATTGTCCCCTCTTACCCTTCTGTCCTGTGTTTGTTTACACTATCGGGGGAGGGGGGATTTATATCCATACCATATAGTATTCCTATACATCGGGGGAGGGGGGATTTATATACATAACATATGGTATTCCTATACATTGGGGGAGGGGGGATTTGTATCCATACCATATAGTATTCCTATACATTGGGGGAGGGGGGATTTATATACATAACATATAGTATTCCTATACATTGGGGGAGGGGGGATTTATATCCATACCATATAGTATTCCTATACATTGGGGGAGGGGGGATTTATATCCATACCATATAGTATTCCTATACATTGGGGGAGGGGGGATTTATATCCATACCATATAGTATTCCTGTACATTGGGGGAGGGGGGGATTTATATCCATACCATATAGTATTCCTATACATCGGGGGAGGGGGGATTTATATACATAACATATAGTATTCCTATACATCGGGGGAGGGGGGATTTATATCCATACCATATAGTATTCCTATACATTGGGGGAGGGGGGATTTATATACATAACATATGGTATTCCTGTACATTGGGGGAGGGGGGGATTTATATCCATACCATATAGTATTCCTATACATCGGGGGAGGGGGGATTTATATCCATACCATATAGTATTCCTGCACATAGCATATACCCACCGGGGCCCAAATTATATGCGGGAATTCTTGGGGTCCCCAAATTAAAGGGGTTTTCCCACCTTTCTGTGGGGGTCTCATCAACAAATTAGGCCCTAACCTAGGAAAACCCCTTTAAGGACATTTATATTTGTCCTCCAACAGTGGATTCTAACTTTCCTTCTGTACAGTATTAAACTAAACTCCATGGGGCAGATTTACTTACCCGGTCCATTCGCGATCCAGTGGCGCGTTCTCTGCGCTGGATTCGGGTCCGGACGGGATTTATTAAGGTAGTTCCTCCGACGTCCACCAGGTGTCGCTGCTGTGCTAAAGTTCCCTGGAACGCGCTGGAGTTCACCGAGCCAGGCTGAGTGAAGATAAGTGCAAGCTCCGCGACAGATTTTTTTTTTAAAATGCTGCTTTTTTCCCGAATCCATCGGAAATATTTGGGTAACACGTCGGGAAAACGCGAATCGGGCCCTTAGTAAATGACCCCCCATATGTGTCAGATCCTCTCTATGTTGTAGAGCTCTGCTTGCTGTCAGTGAATAGGAACCGTCTGGAGGATAATCTCCCAAGCAATCCTGATCATAAATGGCGCCCAGCTCCTGGTAGTGGTAGTAGTGAGCTCTCGCATTATGTAAGGACACATCCACATGAGCCGACTGCAAATGTTGTGCTAAAATCATACATAATAGATGAGGGCGGCACGGTGGCTCAGTGGTTAGCACTTCTGCCTTGCAGCACTGGAGTCCTGGGTTCGAATCCCACCCAGGTCAACATCTGCAAAGAGTTTGTATGTTCTCTCTGTGTCTTCCGGTTTCCTCCCACACTCCAAAACATACTGGTAGGTGATTAAATTGTGAGCCCCATGGGGACAGGGACCAATTTGTCATCTGTGTGCGCTATATAAAGAATTATTATATGCAGGGTCTCGGACCCTGATAAGTCCGGCTTCAGTTTGATCATGATAGATTTTCAGCTGTTGGTTACAATTAAGGATGTTCTATTCTTTGACAGCAACTAAGATCTTGAAAAGAGAACAAAGCGTATGAGAAAGCATTAGAAGGGATCACAACGCTGCAGCTGCTTAACTCTTGGAGGTCATACCCCCTCCCAATCAGTGTGTGATGTGGGAATCCCCCTTTAAGCATCTGCGAGGGTTGTGTTTATGTGACAATGTCTTTAGCTGAGGGGTCAGGATATCCTGCAGCATCCCCTCCCTGATATCAGCCGATAGCGGCGTCTACCTGCAGCGCTAAATATAGTGCGGGGGTCTCGCTAATCTGTAAACATCATGGCAGGGGCTTATTATAGCTCCTGGGTCAGGGTGCGCTCCGTGTATACAGTCAGGGTGCGCTCCGTGTATACAGTCGGGGGTTACGCTGGTCACATTGAGTGTATATGCTGAGCTCTGGTTACATCCGCACATTGGAAGTATATGGAGGTCCTCCAGATGAGTAGAACCATTTAATATCTTGATGGCACTGATTATTTTGGACTTCAGGGTGCAAATATATATTTTTTTTTTCTAGTATTACCATTTTTTTTTTTTTTCAGACTATAAGGTGCTAAAACGTCTAGGTTCATATATAAGGCGCACCTGATTATAAGGATGAATGACCAGCAGGTGGCAGACCTGTGCACAGTACAAGGCAGCTGTTGTCTAAGTACGGTTCATATATAAGGCGCACCAGATTATAAGGCGCACCTTTGATTTATGAGAAAATCTAAGGATTTTTTTGTGCGCCTTATAGTCCGGAAAATACGGTAATTTTTCTCTTGACATAGCTATGTGGGGGTCTTGTTTTTTGTGATTCCTCCAAAGTGTTGTGCAAATTTTACCAGGAATCCCCCCCCCCCCCCCTCCTGTCATTATTTTCTGTATCTAGTATATTATAAAATCTCAAGTCTGTTTCCTTTCATCAACCTTCGCCGAGGACTTGTTTCTTGCAGGACTATCTGTAGTTTTCACTGATGCCATTGTATGTATGTGGGGGGAGTTTGCAGAAGTTATTCCAGCTCCAGGAGGCATCTTAGAGGTTAGAATCGGATCAGCATTATTCTATAGACTTGCAGTGGTCAGATGTGGGTCAGACCCATGCTCGGAGGGTCAGGAGTGTGTAGCAGGTACTAGGAGTGTTATGCTCTGCCTTCTCATTGTCCGATCTGTGGAATGACAAATAATTAGTGGGGGCGATCTGCTTTCTCGTTGACAGTTCCATCTCCTCGGCTGTGACCTAAAGACAAGAGGAGAAGCCCCTGTAATGGCTGCATGTCTGGGGGCCGCCCTATGGTACACAGGTGAGTGACTTGTGCCAGCGATGTCCTTACTCTACCACTTGCATCTTAATTACCATCCTGCGAGAATGACCTTGCAGGGAGGTGACGAGGGTGCGAATATCAACTGGGGTCTTGTCACTGTCACCCAGCAAGAGGATGCTGGATCTGGCCGACTAAGACCCCTACAGCCTCCACCATGTGTGAGCAGATGATGATACTTCATACATGTCTATGTAGAGTCTCCATTACTCCTTATAACGGATCTGTGCTTCCTCGCAGGCAGCGGAGATGGCGAATCTGGGGAATGTCTTTTGATCAGGGATGGCTCCGGCCCTGCATATTGGTAACTATTTATTAATAATTCTTTATTTATATAGCGCACACAGATTACACAGCGCTGCACACAGCTTGTCACATCAGTCCCTGTCCCCAATGGGGCTCACAATCTAATCAACCTACCAGTATGTATGGAGTGTGGGAGGAAACCAACGCAAGCACAGAGAGAACATACAAACTCTTTGCAGATAATGACCCTATGACTTGAGCTTAGATCCCCAGTGCTTCAAGGCTGTAGTGCCAACCACTGAGCCACTGTGCTGCAATGCTGTAATGCTAACCACTGAGCCACTGTGCTGCAATGCTGTAATGCTAACCACTGAGCCACTGTGCTGCAAGGCTGTAATGCTAACCACTGAGCCACTGTGCTGCAAGGCTGTAATGCTAACCACTGAGCCACTGTGCTGCAAGGCTGTAATGCTAACCACTGAGCCACTGTGCTGCAAGGCTGTAATGCTAACCACTGAGCCACTGTGCTGTAATGCTAACCACTGAGCCACCGTGGTGCTGTCCTATTTGGCTTTTTGGGTCTGGAACAAATGTTGGCTACAAGAAAGGGGACAGATTGCTGGTTATTGGGACTTCCCCCCCATGTAATTCCTGTTTCTCCTTACTTGATCAGTGACCTCCATCAATCAGACATTTAGGGGGAGATTTTACAGGTCGGGAAATAATTGTGAGTGATAGCGAGAGGGGAGTGGAGGGGCAGCGTAGTGTAGTGCTCACTTGCTGCAGGTAGCAATGTGAAGGTTCATGCGGTGTATATTTCTATTTCACACCTGTACCTGTACCATGTATACAGTCAGGATGGGCTCCATGTATACAGTCAGGATGGGCTCCATGTATACAGTCAGGATGGGCTCCATGTATACAGTCAGGGGTTACGCTGCTCACATTGAGTGTATATGCTGAGCTCTGGTTATATATACTACTTTGGAAGTATATGGAGGTCCTCCAGATATTTGGGTTTTTTTTCTAGTTCTAGTATTACCATATTTTTCGGATTATAAGGCGCACCTGATTATAAGGATGAATGACCAGCAGGTGGCAGACCTGTGCACAGTACAAGGCAGCTGCTGTCTGTAAGTACGGTTCATATATAAGGCGCACCTGATTATAAGGATGAATGACCAGCAGGTGGCAGACCTGTGCACAGTACAAGGCAGCTGTTGTCTGTAAGTCCGGTTCATATATAAGGCGCACTGGACTATAAGGTGCACCTTTGATTTCTGAGAAAATCAATGGATTTTTTGTGCACCTTATAGTCCGAAAAATACTGTAATTTTTCTTATTTTTCTCTTGACATAGCTATGTGGGGGTCTTGTTTTTTGTGATACCTACAAAGCGTTGTGCAAATGTTACCAAGACCCCCCCCCCCCCCACCTCCTGTCATTATTTTCTGTATCTAGTATAGTATAGTATAAAATACTTTTGTATTGAAAAAAAAATCTCATGTCTGTTTCCTTTCATTAACATTGGCGAGGACTTGTTTCTTGCAGGACTATCTGTAGTTTTCACTGATGCCATTGTATGTATGTGGGGGAGTTTGCAGAAGTTATTCCAGCTCCAGGAGGCATCTTAGAGGTTAGAATCGGATCAGAATTATTCTATAGACTTGCAGTGGTCAGATGTGGGTCAGACCCATCCTCGGAGGGTCAGGAGTGTGTAGCAGGTACTAGGAGTGTTATGCTCTGCCTTCTCATTGGCTTATCATTGTCCGATCTGTGGAATGACAAATAATTTGTGGGGCGATCTGCTTTCTCGTTGGCAGTTCCATCTCCTCGGCTGTGACCTAAAGACAAGAGGAGAAGCCCCTGTAATGGCTGCATGTCTGGGGGCCGCCCTATGGTACACAGGTGAGTGACTTGTGCCAGCGATGCCCTTATTCTACCACTTGCATCTTAATTACCATCCTGCGAGAATGACCTTGCAGGGAGGTGACGAGGGTGCGAATATCAACTGGGGTCTTGTCACTGTCACCCAGCAAGAGGATGCTGGATCTGGCCGACTAAGACCCCTACAGCCTCCACCATGTGTGTGCAGCTGATGATACATCATACATGTCTATGTAGAGTCTCCATTACTCCTTATAACGGATCTGTGCTTCCGCGCAGGCAGCGAGATGGTGAATCTGGGAATGTCTTTGGATCAGGGATGGCTCCGGCCCTGCATATTGGTAACTATTTATTAATAATAATAATAATTCTTTATGTATATAGCGCACACAGATTACGCAGCGCTGCACACAGCTGCCAGATCAGTCCCTGTCCCCAATCTAATCATCCTATCAGTATGTATGGAGTGTGGGAGGAAACCGGAGGACCCGGAGGAAACCCACACAAACACGGAGAGAACATGCAAACTCTTTGCAGATGTTGACCCTGGGACTTGAACCCAGGACCCCAGCGCTGCAAGGCTGTAATGCTGACCACTGAGCCACTGTGCTGCCCCTTGACCACAAGAAAGGGGACAGATTGCTGGATGTTGGGACTTCCCTCCATGTAATTCCTGGTTCTCTTTACTTTATAGAAACTTTTTGAATGAAGTATGAGCTCTGCCAAGTCTGTAGGCCAAATGTAGAGAGCGGAGTGCGACACTTGACTTTCGCGGTCTCGTAGACGCTCCTTGATGAGTGACCTCCATCCATCAGACGTCTAGGGGGAGATCTTACAGGCCGGGAAATAATTGTGATTGATAGCGAACAGCCAGCAATTGCGAATCATTTAAAATTCCCTTTATATCAAGGGGTTGTGGAGGAGCGGCGGAGCTGGCGGTGGGGTATAGTGCACACTCGCTGCAGATAGTAGGTTCACGTGCAACGTATATTTCTATTTCGGACCTGGTGTATACGCCGTGCGGTCGCCTAAGCCTCTAGATGTATCCGGCAGCACTAGAGGGGATTACATCACGGCCACCAGCAAACAATAAATGTCAATGTCCATCCTGAGGGCAGGTGATTTGTCACTTGGAGGATAAACCCGCCAATGTCTGGATTCTCAACTTGTTGGATTGGACACAGGGGTCAGTTACACCCATACAGAAGGAAAGGGCTCAGCTGTTGTGTTATGGGGGTGTTTGCTGACCTCGGTGGCAGCTAAAACTCTACAAAGGTGAATCATGACTCTACCTCAATGAACTTGTGTGAAGTGTCTCTCTGAATGAATGGGACTGAGATATTAGGACGGGCCTTCATGGTTACTGCTGGTGCAAATGCTTAAAGGGTTATTCCCCTCTGGGCATTTACATTTAATTTCATTCATTTGCCTTATGTAAACATTTCTTCAATTGGATGTTATTAAAAAAAACGTTCCTGTGTGAAGATAATTTCTCATAAATGTAGTCATGTTCTCCCTTCGTATCGAGATGGCTTCCTTGGATACGACCACCTCACATTTAGGCAGCAATGGCCAGACATGCGCTGTTGAGTCCTGCCCAACCACCTGGGTTCTTTTCAACAATTTTGCACTAATGAATAGACAAAACTTTGTAATCGGAGGAAAGTTTTTCTCTGGTCAGACACTTTGGTCCTCATCTTCCTCCTCGTCCTTTCTGACAGATCTGCTGAATTCCATCTTCCCAGCAGGACGGACATAACCTCCCGAAGGTGTCAGGTCACATAGAAGCTTCATGGAGAGGGATGGGTGAGTGACAGCAGGTAGGTCTCCCCCGAGAGACTGCGGAGCGGAGAACTAGAAGATTACACGTCACATAATGAGCAGACGCTATGGACTACGGAGTTCTGCAAAGTTCTGTATATTTCTAGTTCCAATTACAATCTATCATAAACCTAGCGCAGTGCAGGATTGTATCCAGCGAACCACAGAACATGATGGGGGTCTGATACATTGTAAGACTGTAAGGGCCCCATAGCAGACTTCTGAGTGGGGCCCCCCCTTTCCCCCTTAAAAAATTATACATATTTATATGCTCACAAATGTGTGTTACTGTTGCACGGTATACAGAGAACACATATAGAGCATAATGCAGTATATATACATCACATATACAGCATATATACATCACATATATATGTACAATGTGCAGCATCATATGTATATAATGGTGCACATCCTTCATTCTTTAGTTTGTCAGTTTGGATGACTGGGCCCCCTGACACTGTGGGCCCCATAGCAGCTGCTCTGGCTGCTACCACTGTAGTTACGCCCCTGCTGTGTTCACTTTTGTGTCGTGGTCTGTGGGTCCATCTAACCTGTCAGTGTGAACAGAGCTGCACGTTTCTCTCTTTATGTTCTTTTCTAGTGATGAAGATCTGGTCCTGTGATTTCTTGGATATAGATTCCTGGAGAGATGAGACGCCCCAGGAGACGGTGTCGCCCGTGTATAACAATGCTCACACTTTCTATGGCTCCGCGTGATTGCAGGGTTTGTAGTTTCTTTACAGGTGTGAAGGTGCGGACACTGAAATATATTCTTTTATTTAGTAACATTTGTGTTTGTCGTCTTTTGCGCTTCTGAAGGTTTGTTTTATAGCTGACTTCAAGGTTCTCCCCATACTATGAAGCGGTGACCTGCCAGGATATAGGATTTCCAGGCTGACCTCTGACCTGACCCGACCCCTTCCCCCATTGATTGATGTAGCAGTAGGTTCCCATGTACATTTCGGCTGCTCTGTGGTTGGATGTACAGGACCTGCAGAAAGCCTCTTCTCTGTCCTCTGTGCACAGCGTCGCTCATAGCCGCCCAGCCACAAGCTGCCAGGAGACCCCTTCTGTGAATAAGGCCCCGCCCATACACATATGAGAAATATTGTATCATTTTAGGGGATAAAAAATGAGGCAGGGTAGAATGCTGCCCAGGTGACAGGTGCTGACCCCCAATCTCCCCCAATCTCATCCTATAGAAGTACATGGAGTGTGATCGGGCACATGGAGCACTCGGGGTTCATTCACACGTTGCGTTTCCATTCATGTTTTGTAACGCTTCACCTCTGATCACAATTTGGTCCAGATTTATCAAGAGTGTCCTAGTGCCGTGTGCAGCAGATTATTGAATATAAGTCTTTAATAACCCGGCGCCCCCTAGAGCATGAGGCACAATTCTGTCAATCGGCACCAGGACGCCCCCTGAGGTGCACATTTTTTATATTTGGAGGTCCAAGTGCTTGTCCCTCAGTGATGACCTTTCTCCTAGGATAGGAGCAGCAGGACTGTGAAAAATACTTTGAAATTCTAGAGTTGTCTTCACACTGCTGTGCTCTTAGCTCTCTGCACTGGACTTCTTCACATCACCTCCCCTCTGACATCACATGACCAGGGATATAAGGAGCCGTGCACCTGTGTGACATCACATGACCAGGGATATAACGAGCCATGCACCTGTGTGACATCACATGACCAGGGATATAACGAGCCGTGCACCTGTGTGACATCACATGACCAGGGATATAATGAGCCGTGCACCTGTGTGACATCACATGACCAGGGATATAACGAGCTGTGCACCTGTGTGACATCACATGACCAGAGATACAACGAGCCCTGCACCTGTGTGAGATCACATGACCAGGGATATAATGAGCTGTGCACCTGTGTAACATCACACGACCAGGGATATAACAAGACGTGCACCTGTGTGACATCACATGACCAGGGATACAACGAGCCAGGCACCTGTGTGACATCACATGACCAGGGATACAATGAGCCCTGCACCTGTGTGACATCACATGACCAGGGATATAACGAGCCGCGCATCTGTGTGACATCACATGACCAGGGATATAACGAGCCATGCACCTGTGTGACATCACATGACCAGGGATATAACGAGCTGTGCACCTGTGTGACATCACATGACCTGTGTTTCACCACAGGAAGTAAACAATCAAGCTTCCTATAGAATGACAGCAAGCAGAGATCTAGAAAACTGTGAGGGATTTATATCAAAAGATTATATAACTTTTCATGGCACAATGTCAATTATCTGATTTATTTGCGTGGATTATTAAGTGGACAGTCCCTTTAAATGCAGAGAACTATGGGCACAGCAGTGTGAGGACACTCACTAAGGGCACAGCAGTGTGAGGACACTCACTAAGGGCACAGCAGTGTGAGGGCACTCACTAAGGGCACAGCAGTGTGAGGACACAAGTTGGGGGCACAGCAGTGTGAGGACACTCATTAAGGGCACAGCAGTGTGAGGACACAAGTTGGGGGCACAGCAGTGTGAGGACACAAGTTGGGGGCACAGCAGTGTGAGGACACAAGTTGAGGGCACAGCAGTGTGAGGACACAAGTTGAGGGCACAGCAGTGTGAGGACACTCATTAAGGGCACAGCAGTGTGAGGACACAAGTTGGGGGCACAGCAGTTTGAGGACACAAGTTGGGGGCACAGCAGTGTGAGGACACAAGTTGAGGGCACAGCAGTGTGAGGACACTCATTAAGGGCACAGCAGTGTGAGGACACAAGTTGAGGGCACAACAGTGTGAGGACACATCCCCATGTGATATTATTATTAACAGGTCTGTGTCCCAGCATAACTTTCATGTCTCACATCGCGTATTGTTACCCTGTTGTAGTGACAACGTAGCGAACTATCTGTTACAGTGTGTCGGGCTCAGACTAAGAATAAACCTCTGTGTCTGTGTATGAGATGAATGGACGGGTTTAGCACATTCCAGTAGAGGGTGAAGAATAGCCGCAGTCTGGACTGGCCCGGTGGGGGAGGGGCGGCTGCTCGGTTTACACTTGTGTGACAAGGACAGGATTTATGTCCCTATAGATGTCCCTGGCTTTACCCCACACCCCGGGGAGACGCGCCGGCCCCATCCCCACCTCATACGGCTCGTGCCAGGGCGGCTGCAGGGAGATATAGGATTTATTTCCTTATTGAATAAACTTTTATATTTTTTTTTCCGACTTGTGATCCAACAGCGTTCAGCGCCGTGACCCACAATCCCCTGTGTTATAGCTACAGACGAGTTATTACAGAAAGCTCGGCAGCCATTGCTGTATACGACGGGGCAGCATTGTCGCGTCACCTACCCCCTTCGCTTTCTCAGCTGCCATTGTCCGCTACATTAAAGGGGTTGTCTAAAAATCTGTCCACAGAAGTGCAACCAATAGCTGTCCAGTTTGCTACAGTGAAGGTCTCCTCCGATCCTGCAGTGATTAGGTCACATGATCTCTGCAGCCAATCACAGAGGCCGGTAAGTAGCTGTATGTACAGTACAAAATACTGTATGTATGTGACCTCATCACTGCAGGAGCAGTGGGGTTACTGGATTGCTGGAGGATTAACGGGAACCTGTCATCAGGTTTTTAACCATTAAACCTAATCACGGGTTTCCGCAGAAGTCTTCATACTGTGCCCCATGCGTTTATCTGTATGAAAATCCACAGCTCGGATCTAGCTAAAATCACCTTTAAAATAGTTGCTTGCACCTTACGGCGTCATAAGGGGTGTACTTTCTCTTCTACCATGTCACTGTCTGACACAGCTCCCTCACTCCCCCCTTCCTCGGAAATGACCTAAGAGACACGTTGGCTGTGTGTGACTCGCTGAAGAGAATTCCTCTCTTCAGCGAATCACACACAGCCAACAACTCTCTCAACACCCTCATTCTCCCCCTCCAGGAATTCTCTTCAGCGTGTCACACACAGCCAACATCTCTCTCAACACCCTCATTCCCCCCCTGCAGGAATTCTCTTCAGCGTGTCACACACAGCCAACATCTCTCTCAACTGTGTATGTGTGTATATGTATAGGTGGAGTGTATATGTGTAGGTAGGTATAGGTCAGTGGTGGCGAACCTATGGCATGGGTGCCGGAGGTGGCACTCAGAGCCCTTTCTGTGGGCACTCAGGCCATCACCAGAGATGACTCCAGGTATCTTCCTGCAGTCCCAGACAGCCCAGGACTTGCTGTGCACAGAGCGCTACCTGGGACCACCGGAGGAGTGGGAAGGTGCGGGATGGATCTGGATTATCATTGTAGCTCCGGCTCCGGCCCTGACAATTCTTCCTGTTTATGGGACCCTGGAGGGAAGCTAAAATGATCATCCAAATTTCTTCTATTTTCTGCTGTATTGGTGTCCTCAGGGGCTGTGACAGAGCACGGAGTATAAATCACTAATTACATTCCTGTGTTGGCACTTTGCGATAAATAAGTGGGACTTGGTTGTAGTTTGGGCACTTGGTCTCTAAAAGGTTCCCCATCACTGGTGTAGGTGGAGTGTATAGGTAGGTATAGGTGGAGTGTATAGGTAGGTATAGGTGGAGTGTATAGGTATAAGTGGAGTGTATAGGTATATGTATAAGTGGAGTGTATAGGTATATGTATAAGTGGAGTATATAGGTATATGTATAAGTGGAGTGTATAGGTATATGTATAAGTGGAGTGTATAGGTATATGTATAAGTGGAGTATATAGGTATATGTATAAGTGGAGTGTATAGGTAGGTATAGGTGGAGTGTATAGGTATATGTATAAGTGGAGTATATAGGTATATGTATAAGTGGAGTATATAGGTATATGTATAAGTGGAGTGTATAGGTAGGTATAGGTGGAGTGTATAGGTATATGTATAAGTGGAGTATATAGGTATATGTATAAGTGGAGTGTATAGGTATATGTATAAGTGGAGTATATAGGTATATGTATAAGTGGAGTGTATAGGTATATGTATAGGTGGAGTGTATAGGTATATGTATAAGTGGAGTATATAGGTATATGTATAAGTGGAGTGTATAGGTATATGTATAAGTGGAGTATATAGGTATATGTATAAGTGGAGTATATAGGTATATGTATAAGTGGAGTGTATAGGTATATGTATAAGTGGAGTGTATAGGTATATGTATAAGTGGAGTGTATAGGTAAACGTATAAGTGGAGTGTATAGGTATATGTATAAGTGGAGTGTATAGGTAAACGTATAAGTGGAGTGTATAGGTATATGTATAAGTGGAGTGTATAGGTATATGTATAAGTGGAGTGTATAGGTAGGTATAGGTGGAGTGTTTAGGTATATGTATAAGTGGAGTGTATAGGTATATGTATAAGTGGAGTGTATAGGTATATGTATAAGTGGAGTGTATAGGTAAACGTATAAGTGGAGTGTATAGGTATATGTATAAGTGGAGTGTATAGGTATATGTATAAGTGGAGTGTATAGGTATATGTATAAGTGGAGTGTATAGGTAGGTATAGGTGGAGTGTATAGGTATAAGTGGAGTGTATAGGTATATGTATAGGTATAAGTGGAGTGTATAGGTATATGTATAAGTGGAGTATATATGTATAAGTGGAGTGTATAGGTAAACGTATAAGTGGAGTGTATAGGTATATGTATAAGTGGAGTGTATAGGTAAACGTATAAGTGGAGTGTATAGGTATATGTATAAGTGGAGTGTATAGGTATATGTATAAGTGGAGTATATAGGTATATGTATAAGTGGAGTGTATAGGTAGGTATAGGTGGAGTGTATAGGTATATGTATAAGTGGAGTGTATAGGTATATGTATAAGTGGAGTGTATAGGTATATGTATAAGTGGAGTATATAGGTATATGTATAAGTGGAGTGTATAGGTATATGTATAAGTGGAGTGTATAGGTATATGTATAAGTGGAGTATATAGGTATATGTATAAGTGGAGTGTATAGGTAGGTATAGGTGGAGTGTATAGGTATATGTATAAGTGGAGTATATAGGTATATGTATAAGTGGAGTATATAGGTATATGTATAAGTGGAGTGTATAGGTAGGTATAGGTGGAGTGTATAGGTATATGTATAAGTGGAGTATATAGGTATATGTATAAGTGGAGTGTATAGGTATATGTATAAGTGGAGTATATAGGTATATGTATAAGTGGAGTGTATAGGTATATGTATAAGTGGAGTATATAGGTATATGTATAAGTGGAGTGTATAGGTATATGTATAAGTGGAGTGTATAGGTATATGTATAAGTGGAGTGTATAGGTATATGTATAAGTGGAGTGTATAGGTAAACGTATAAGTGGAGTGTATAGGTATATGTATAAGTGGAGTGTATAGGTAAACGTATAAGTGGAGTGTATAGGTATATGTATAAGTGGAGTGTATAGGTATATGTATAAGTGGAGTGTATAGGTAGGTATAGGTGGAGTGTATAGGTATATGTATAAGTGGAGTGTATAGGTATATGTATAAGTGGAGTGTATAGGTAAACGTATAAGTGGAGTGTATAGGTATATGTATAAGTGGAGTGTATAGGTATATGTATAAGTGGAGTGTATAGGTAGGTATAGGTGGAGTGTATAGGTATAAGTGGAGTGTATAGGTATATGTATAGGTATAAGTGGAGTGTATAGGTATATGTATAAGTGGAGTATATAGGTATAAGTGGAGTGTATAGGTATATGTATAAGTGGAGTATATAGGTATATGTATAAGTGGAGTGTATAGGTATATGTATAAGTGGAGTGTATAGGTGGAGTGTATAGGTAGGTATAGGTGGAGTGTATAGGTATATGTATAAGTGGAGTATATAGGTATATGTATAAGTGGAGTGTATAGGTATATGTATAAGTGGAGTGTATAGGTATATGTATAAGTGGAGTATATAGGTATATGTATAAGTGGAGTGTATAGGTATATGTATAAGTGGAGTGTATAGGTATATGTATAAGTGGAGTGTATAGGTAAACGTATAAGTGGAGTGTATAGGTATATGTATAAGTGGAGTGTATAGGTATATGTATAAGTGGAGTGTATAGGTATATGTATAAGTGGAGTGTATAGGTAAACGTATAAGTGGAGTGTATAGGTATATGTATAAGTGGAGTGTATAGGTATATGTATAAGTGGAGTGTATAGGTAGGTATAGGTGGAGTGTATAGGTAGGTATAGGTGGAGTGTATAGGTATAAGTGGAGTGTATAAGTATATGTATAGGTGGAGTGTATAGGTATAAGTGGAGTGTATAGGTATATGTATAAGTGGAGTATATAGGTATAAGTGGAGTGTATAGGTATATGTATAAGTGGAGTGTATAGGTAGGTATAGGTGGAGTGTATAGGTATATGTATAAGTGGAGTATATAGGTATATGTATAAGTGGAGTGTATAGGTATATATATAAGTGGAGTGTATAGGTGGAGTGTATAGGTGGAGTGTATAGGTATATGTATAAGTGGAGTATATAGGTATATGTATAAGTGGAGTGTATAGGTATATGTATAAGTGGAGTATATAGGTATATGTATAAGTGGAGTGTATAGGTATATGTATAAGTGGAGTGTATAGGTATATGTATAAGTGGAGTGTATAGGTATATATAAGTGGAGTGTATAGGTAGGTATAGGTGGAGTGTATAGGTATATGTATAAGTGGAGTGTATAGGTATATGTATAAGTGGAGTGTATAGGTATATGTATAAGTGGAGTGTATAGGTATACGTATAAGTGGAGTGTATAGGTATATGTATAAGTGGAGTGTATAGGTGGAGTGTATAGGTATATGTATAAGTGGAGTGTATAGGTATACGTATAAGTGGAGTGTATAGGTATACGTATAAGTGGAGTGTATAGGTATACGTATAAGTGGAGTGTATAGGTATACGTATAAGTGGAGTGTATAGGTATACGTATAAGTGGAGTGTATAGGTATATGTATAAGTGGAGTGTATAGGTATAAGGAGTGTATAGGTATAGGTGGAGTGTATAGGTATATGTATAAGTGGAGTATATAGGTATACGTATAAGTGGAGTGTATAGGTATATGTATAAGTGGAGTGTATAGGTATATGTATAAGTGGAGTGTATAGGTATAAGGAGTGTATAGGTATAGGTGGAGTGTATAGGTATATGTATAAGTGGAGTGTATAGGTATATGTTTAAGTGGAGTGTATAGGTATATGTATAAGTGGAGTGTATAGGTATAAGGAGTGTATAGGTGTAGGTGGCGTGTATAGGTATATGTATAAGTGGAGTGTATAGGTATACGTATAAGTGGAGTGTATAGGTATATGTATAAGTGGAGTGTATAGGTATAGGTGGAGTGTATAGGTATATGTATAAGTGGAGTGTATAGGTATATGTATAAGTGGAGTGTATAGGTATAGGTGGAGTGTATAGGTATATGTATAAGTGGAGTGTATAGGTATATGTATAAGTGGAGTGTATAGGTATATGTATAAGTGGAGTGTATAGGTGGAGTGTATAGGTATATGTATAAGTGGAGTGTATAGGTATAGGTGGAGTGTATAGGTATATGTATAAGTGGAGTGTATAGGTATAAGGAGTGTATAGGTGGAGTGTATAGGTATATGTATAAGTGGAGTGTATAGGTATACGTATAAGTGGAGTGTATAGGTATATGTATAAGTGGAGTGTATAGGTATAAGGAGTGTATAGGTATAGGTGGAGTGTAACGGTATATGTATAAGTGGAGTGTATAGGTATATGTATAAGTGGAGTGTATAGGTATAAGGAGTGTATAGGTATAGGTGGAGTGTATAGGTATATGTATAAGTGGAGTGTATAGGTATATGTATAAGTGGAGTGTATAGGTATAGGTGAAGTGTATAGGTATATGTATAAGTGGAGTGTATAGGTATAAGGAGTGTATAGGTATAAGGAGTGTATAGGTAGAGTGTATAGGTATAAGGAGTGTATAGGTATAGGTAGAGTGTATAGGTATAAGGAGTGTATAGGTATAAGGAGTGTATAGGTATAGGTAGAGTGTATAGGTATAAGGAGTGTATAGGTATAGGTGGAGTGTATAGGTATAAGGAGTGTATAGGTATAGGTGGAGTGTAACGGTATATGTATAAGTGGAGTGTATAGGTATATGTATAAGTGGAGTGTATAGGTATAAGGAGTGTATAGGTATAGGTGGAGTGTAACGGTATATGTATAAGTGGAGTGTATAGGTATAAGGAGTGTATAGGTATAGGTGGAGTGTATAGGTATATGTATACGTGGAGTGTATAGGTATATGTATAAGTGGAGTGTATAGGTATAAGGAGTGTTTAGGTATATGTATAAGTGGAGTGTATAGGTATATGTATAAGTGGAGTGTATAAGTATAGGTGGAGTGTATAGGTATATGTATAAGTGGAGTGTATAGGTAAACGTATAAGTGGAGTGTATAGGTATAAGGAGTGTATAGGTATAAGGAGTGTATAGGTATAAGGAGTGTATAGGTATAGGTGGAGTGTATAGGTATAAGGAGTGTATAGGTATAGGTGGAGTGTATAGGTATAGGTGGAGTGTATAGGTATAAGGAGTGTATAGGTATAAGGAGTGTATAGGTATAGGTGGAGTGTATAGGTATAGGTGGAGTGTATAGGTATAAGGAGTGTATAGGTATAGCTGGAGTGTATAGGTATAGGTGGAGTGTATAGGTATAAGTGGAGTGTATAGGTAGGTATAGCTGGAGTGTATAGGTATAAGGAAGGTATAGGCGGAGTGTATAGGTATATGTATAAGTGGAGTATATATATGTCCCTGGAATACGGGAAGTTGCAGGATCTTCCATGCCGCAGACTTGTCGCCTCTCTCTGACCCGTCTCCACCTATGACAAGTGACGGGCGCTGGACAGACCAGCTCTGCAGTTTTGTCTCCCTTCTCCCTCACCCCAAAGCTTTAATAAGGGATTTTGTCTTTGCTTCGTTAAACCCGTCCCGTGCCGGACAATGGTGGATGTTTGTGAGCAGCTTTTTGGAAATGCTGACGGTGCCGGGAGCTAATCTGCAGGGGTTATGTGCCATTCTCTGTGCGCTCGGGGCTGACGTGGTGCCCGCTGGCGAGTCTGCCCAGGGGTATACAGCAGCCGAAAACTGTCCCACACAGGGGGAAGATGTGCGACTGCCTCCACCAGATATTTGGGGTCACCTGGTCCCCGGCAAACTCTTACGGTAAGTGCTCACCTGGGTGTATGGAGTATACAGCGCGCCTCCTGTACACCGCTGTATACTCCGGGAGCTGAGACACATCGTCAGTACAGGGGAACATTTATAGTATATATAGTATATAGTATTTATAGGTAATACTTAGTATTTTCTTATACTATTACATAGTTTTTTGTGTTTTTTGTTGGTTGACCACATGTTTTCCACATTTCTAAGCAGTCGTCTACCTGTAGGGTCTAAGCAGTCGCCCACCTGTAGGGTCTAAGCGGTCTCCTACCTGTAGGGTCTAAGCGGTCTCCTACCTGTAGGGTCTAAGCAGTCGCCCACCTGTAGGGTCTAAGCGGTCTCCTACCTGTAGGGTCTAAGCAGTCGCCTACCTGTAGGGTCTAAGCGGTCTCCTACCTGTAGGGTCTAAGCGATCGCCTACCTGTAGGGTCTAAGCGATCGCCTACCTGTAGGGTCTAAGCGGTCGCCTACCTGTAGGGTCTAAGCGGTCGCCTACCTGTAGGGTCTAAGCAGTCGCCTATCTGTAAGGTCTAAGCAGTCTCCTACCTGTAGGGTCTAAGCAGTCTCCTACCTGTAGGGTCAAAGCGGTCTCCTACCTGTAGGGTCTAAGCGGTCGCCTACCTGTAGGGTCTAAGCAGTCTCCTACCTGTAGGGTCTAAGCGGTCGCCTACCTGTAGGGTCTAAGCAGTCGCCTATCTGTAAGGTCTAAGCAGTCTCCTACCTGTAGGGTCTAAGCAGTCTCCTACCTGTAGGGTCAAAGCGGTCTCCTACCTGTAGGGTCTAAGCGGTCGCCTACCTGTAGGGTCTAAGCAGTCTCCTACCTGTAGGGTCTAAGCAGTCGCCTACCTGTAGGGTCTAAGCAGTCGCCTACCTGTAGGGTCTAAGCGGTCTCCTACCTGTAGGGTCTAAGCGGTCTCCTACCTGTAGGGTCTAAGCGGTCGCCTATCTGTAGGGTCTAAGCAGTCGCCTACCTGTAGGGTCTAAGCGGTCGCCTACCTGTAGGGTCTAAGCGGTCGCCTACCTGTAGGGTCTAAGCGGTCGCCTACCTGTAGGGTCTAAGCAGTCGCCTACCTGTAGGGTCTAAGCAGTCTCCTACCTGTAGGGTCTAAGCGGTCGCCTACCTGTAGGGTCTAAGCAGTCGCCTACCTGTAGGGTCTAAGCAGTCGCCTACCTGTAGGGTCTAAGCAGTCGCCTACCTGTAGGGTCTAAGCGGTCTCCTACCTGTAGGGTCTAAGCGGTCTCCTACCTGTAGGGTCTAAGCGGTCGCCTACCTGTAGGGTCTAAGCAGTCGCCTACCTGTAGGGTCTAAGCAGTCGCCTACCTGTAGGGTCTAAGCGGTCTCCTACCTGTAGGGTCTAAGCGGTCTCCTACCTGTAGGGTCTAAGCGGTCGCCTACCTGTAGGGTCTAAGCGGTCGTCTACCTGTAGGGTCTAAGCGGTCGTCTACCTGTAGGGTCTAAGCGGTCGCCTACCTGTAGGGTCTAAGCGGTCTCCTACCTGTAGGGTCTAAGCAGTCGCCTACCTGTAGGGTCTAAGCAGTCGCCTACCTGTAGGGTCTAAGCGGTCTCCTACCTGTAGGGTCTAAGCGGTCTCCTACCTGTAGGGTCTAAGCGGTCGCCTACCTGTAGGGTCTAAGCGGTCGTCTACCTGTAGGGTCTAAGCGGTCGTCTACCTGTAGGGTCTAAGCAGTCGCCTACCTGTAGGGTCTAAGCAGTCTCCTACCTGTAGGGTCTAAGCGGTCGTCTACCTGTAGGGTCTAAGCGGTCGCCTACCTGTAGGGTCTAAGCGGTCGCCTACCTGTAGGGTCTAAGCGGTCGTCTACCTGTAGGGTCTAAGCAGTCGTCTACCTGTAGGGTCTAAGCGGTCGCCTACCTGTACGGTCACATTCATCGGTCCCTGACTGCGACCTGGGGCAAAAAGTGTTTATCGCCGTCTACATGTAACAACGGAGAAGCTTCATATCCGAGTCTGGACATTTCATCCATAGACATGATTAGTATCCGTTTTTATATTCCGAAAAAACGCTTATAAAACAGATTGTTTTCTGTACTGTGATGTATTGCGCAGGTTGGTGTCACCTCCTCCACGGGGGTCATTTATTACATTTCATTTTTGTTATGTTGTGAATTGAGACCCTTTTCTTCTTTGCGCCTTATTTGTCTTTGTAATCTCGGCTTTTGTAGGGGATTTTTTAGACGTTTTAAGGGCAAATTTCTGTGCCACCCATTCCATAGGTTTTCCTGGTCGGGATTGGCGTGTTTTTGCACATTTTTTTGTGCCCTTTTAGGTGCAAATCGGTGTTAATTCAGGTGCAAATTTCTGGAAGCAGGATAAATACAAAGACAAATGAGGCTTCACTGCTACAGGGCAAATAGGTAAAAAAAAGCACTAAAAATTGCGCAAATACCCCATTCTGCCCAAAAAATCACTAAAATACAACCAAAACATCCACATATCTTCTTCTATTTTTCAAGCTATCCATGTATCTCTCTATCTATCATCTCATCTCCTATCTATCTATCTATCTATCTATCTATCTATCTATCTATCTATCTATCTATCTCATATCTATCTATCTATCTCATATCTATCTATCTATCTCCTATCTATCTATCTATCTATCTATCTATCTATCTCCTATCTATCTGTCTATCTATCTCCTATCTATCTATCCATCTATCTATCTATCTCCTATCTATCTATCTATCTATCTATCTATCTCCTATCTATCTATCTATCTATCTATCTATCTATCTATCTATCTATCTATATATCTATCTATCTATCTATCTATCTCCTATCTATCTATCTATCTCCTATCTATCTGTCTATCTATCTCCTATCTATCTATCTCCTATCTATCTATCTCCTATCTATCTATCTATCTATCTATCTATCTATATATCTATCTATCTATATATCTATCTATCCATCTCCTATCTATCTATCCATCTCCTATCTATCTATCTATCTCCTATCTATCTATCTATCTATCTATCTATCTATCTATCTATCTATCTATCTATCTATCTCCTATCTATCTATCTATCCATCTCCTATCTATCTATCTATCTATCTCCTATCTATCTATCTCCTATCTATCTATCTATCTATCTATCTATATATCTATCTATCTATCTCCTATCTATCTATCTATCTATCTATCTATCTATCTCCTATCTATCTGTCTGTCTATCTATCTCCTATCTATCTATCTATCTATCTATCTCCTATCTATCTATCTCCTATCTATCTATCTATCCATCTCCTATCTATCTATCTATCTATCTCCTATCTATCTATCTATCTATCTATCTATCTCCTATCTATCTATCTATCTATCTATCTATCTATCTATCTATCTATCTATCTATATATCTATCTATCTATCTCCTATCTATCTATCTCCTATCTATCTATCTATCTATCTATATATCTATCTATCTATCTATATATCTATCTATCCATCTCCTATCTATCTATCTATCCATCTCCTATCTATCTATCTATCTATCTATCTATCTATCTATCTCCTATCTATCTATCTATCTATCTCCTATCTATCTATCTATCCATCTCCTATCTATCTATCTATCTCCTATCTATCTCCTATCTATCTATCTATCTATCTATCTATCTATGTATCTCCTATCTATCTATCTCATATCTATCTATCTCCTATCTATCTATCTATCTCCTATCTATCTATCTATCTATCTATCTATCTATCTCATATCTATCTTATCTATCTCCTATCTATCTATCTATCTCATATCTATCTCCTATCCATCTATCTATCTACTATCCATCTATCTATCTACTATCTATCTATCTATCTATCTATCTATCTATCTATCTATCTATCTACTATCCATCTATCTATCTACTATCTATCTATCTACTATCCATCTATCTATCTACTATCCATCTATCTATCTACTATCCATCTATCTATCTACTATCTATCTATCGATCTCCCATCATCTGTCGATCTCCCATCATCTATCGATCTCCCTCCTGAGATAAATGACCCCCAAAGTGCCTCATTACGTCCTTACCAATTGTCTCGTAGAAACTTCTGCTTAATTTGGATTCTTGGTATATTTAACTAAAAAAAAACAGGTGTATGTGCTGTGCGCCCCTTTTATTTTTGGGCAGGGGGGCACATATTTCTCCTCCCTGTACACAGCAGGGGATAACTTCTCTATTGAGCAGGGTCATCGGAAACTTTTTCCACTTTTTGCTGTAGTTGAGAATGAGCCGGATCCTGGTCCTTCGTCTTGTGCTTGGATTGTAGGATGTAAATTGTCCCTTCTGCTCCCGTCCTGAGAGATCTGCGCCGGACGCCTGTGAGTGATGTTGTATTTGTAGTGCGATTACAGCGCGGTCTGTGAACGCTCAGAAAGCGTCTCCATAAAGGCGCAAGTGTTTCTATAGCTCCTGGACTCGTGTCAAGAACAATCCATGTGTTGATGGGCATCTCACTCTACGTCCGCCTTTTGTTCGCCGTGCAGAGATTAGCGCGTACGGGGGATTCTTAGCACATCCCTACAGTCACATCATTGTGTAATCATCACAAATACTTCTATATACTGAACGTATGTATCTGTCCGAAGACTTTGGGGGTCATTTATCTTATTTCCCTCTTCTCTCAGATCTTTTTGCGCCTTTTGTGAGTCTATTTTTTTTGCACCTTATTTGTCTTTGTTGTTTTTGCTCTCTGCCAATTGCAGATTTTTTATTTTAGATTTTATTTAAAATTTTCAAAAAGGCGCAATTTAGTTGCGCAAATCCGGACTGGAGTGTTTTTGCGCAATTATTTGCACCCATATAGGCACAAATCAATGTTAAATAAGGCGCAAAACATCTGGAAGCCGGAGAAATAAAAAAGACAAATTAGGCGCAAACCAGGAAACTGCTACACGGAGATCTCCGGTGAATGGTGGAAAAAGGTGCAAAAAGTGCGCAAATGCCCCAATGCGCTCAAAAATGTGCACTAAAATACAACCGAAAAAGTGCATGAGACTACGGCCTCATTCACCCGACTGCCGGGGGAACGTATGTAAGTGCTTGATCTTGCGACACAATTTGAATGTGAAGTCCCACGCTCAGTCCGAATAAGTCGGATCATCCAAGGGCCACACCCCCCCCGACGAATTGTGACACATGAAAGCAGCGCAGCCGCTCCACAATCCGATCACGTGCGACACAGACCCCTGCTAAATACCTGTCACAGCCGTGCAAAACCCAAAAACGTCAGAAAATCCGACGAAAGTGCGTCCACGGACCCTTAGTAAATAAGCCCCAGTGAGTGGCTGTTCTGCAGATATTTGCACGGCATCTATCATTATTCTGTACCCAAAAAGTTGCAAAAAAGCCACCAAAATACACACTTATTAGTCGCAAATGAGATCTACTTTGTAGGGGAAACATTTGCGACAAATTTGGCGCAAATGATAGGCCATGTGACAATTCAAAACGCATTTACTGAGGCACAACAAGGTCCATCATAAATCACAAGAACAAACTGGCCCCCTATAGAATATTTGTACTGGACTCCCCCTGTAATAAAGAGGTAGTCACTTATAGACAGAACCTAAGTGTCTAGTATGGGAGTTCCCCTTTAGGACCAGTGATGAGAGCAGTGAGGACGGCTCCCTCACTTCCATGATCACACTGATGGGGGTGAAGAAAAATTACAATTTGAGCCAAACTAGGATGTAGTGTGGAAAATCTGCTTCCTGGTGTGAATTTATGGAAAATAATCCATTCATTTCCCTTTAGGTGATGAACATTTAGGAGGTTTTCCGGTTTTATGTAAATACATTGTGGTGATTGTTAGAAGAAAAGTTCTGCAACTTTCTGAAATTCTTCAGCTTGTTCAAGATCTCTCTCTTAGGTCAATGAATGGAGGAATTGATGTAGTACCCCCAACCCGCCACTAAACAATGTAGCGCTGTGACACTGTAGAACTGTGGGCCCTCCAGATAAATCAGTCTGGATGCACCCTCCATCAACATCTAACAAATAAACCCCTGCAGCCTCCATATTGGATTGTCTTCTGTTGGACATTTGGGATTTTGTCTTGGGGCCCACTGGAGGATCCCCTGATACTCCGGTGGGCCAGTCCGACACTGAGTAGTGATTGGTGGAAGCGCCAGGGGTCAGACCCCCACTGATCTGATATTGATGATATAATTTCCAAGATCCATATTATGATATATTGTTGTTGTTTCTTTTTTTATGTGTTTCTTATTTGTAGTCTCTACTTTTTACCCAAAGTTCCCCCCATTATTAGAAGTAAACTGAAGCTGAGTAAACCCCCGGACACTAAGAACTTGACCAGAAATGTGTCCGGTTCACTGATTATTCGACTGAGGAGAAATCCAGAATTACTTGTAATGTATGAAGTAACTCAGAAACGAGGGTTGTATTCACCAGCAGCGCCCCCGCAGGAGAAATGGAGTATTACATTGTTAGCACTGAATTTAATACCCAGATGTGTTAGGTCCTCCAGAGAAAGACAGATGTAGTTTCCTCACCGGGACCACGATTAAGTTGAATAAAACCACAATTTTAAGTTGTACCTAATGTTAATGTTAATAGGTTCAGAGTAGTCGGGGTTCTCCTGACCCAAAGATCATGGAAGCTTATTTATTACTGAGTATGAGGGAAGTACAGGCGGTCCCCGGGTTACATACAAGATCGGTTTGCATAGGTCTGTTCTTAAGTTGAATCTGTATGTAAGTCGGAACTGTATATTTTATAATTGTAGATCCAGACAAAAAAAATTTTTTGCCCCAGTGACAATTGGAGTTTCAAAATTTTTGCTGTAATTGGACCAAGGATTATCCATAAAGCTTCATTACAGACACCTTACAGCTGATCAGTGCAGCCGGGGACTATAGTAACATCCAGAGAGGTCACCAGAGGTCACAGGGGTCTGTCTGTAACTAGGGGTCGTCTGTAAGTCAGGTGTCCTTAAGTAGGGGACCGCCTGTAATCAGCTCCTACTTGGCACAACCAGATTCTCCACAGTTGACCATAGATTAGAGATAACTGGATGTCTCGTCACAGGCAGGAACTTTGTTAGTCCTACATGGTCAGATATCAGCTGATGCATCAGACGTCCTCAGGATCACAGGAGATTTGCTACGTTTTTTTCGCCTTGTGTGTAATAATGGGCTGGGCCATAACAAAACGCTGATGTGATTTTGTGTTTAGGAAGGAAAGGGTGGAGGACCCCAATAAGGAGGAAGTCAAGCCTAAAAAATGTGACCTTTCTACTAATCGGAGCGAATATTCCTCGAATTCTGGAGCGGGTCCTTTCCGTGTCATTGAGAGGGAGCCGGGGGAATAAAAGCAGGAAGTTTAAATCCACTGACAGGAGAATGAGCTCAGATTTGGCGTCACTGGAGGGGCAGATTATTGCGGGATGGGTGGAGGACGCGCGTCTCATCCGAGGAATTCAGTCCATGGAGATGGCACCGGGCCGCCGCCCCCCATCCATCCGCCACAAACTTATATCTATGAAATAAAGCTCCGCAAATAGCATCAGATCTGACTCTTTCCGGGACTAATATCTACATAGCACCAGGACCTTACAACACGTGAGGAGATGATTATCACACAATGAATGACATGGGGGCGGCCATGGACAACTTTGTGCAGAATCTTTTTTTAAAAAGTTCAGTTATTTCCTAAAACTTCCTAAACTTAGGCAACTTGGTGTGAAGTCTGTGCAACTCCTGCTCCTAGCTGGTTGTCCTGTTGCTTCATACACAGGGGTGCGCCAGCTTTCAGGCGAGTTGAGCCTCTTTCCTCAGGCAGCACCATCTGCAGCAAGATGGGGGCAGCATCGTTATCTTCTACAAAGCAGGACCTGCCGCGTAAAATAAGGGGCGATGGATTCATTAAGAAGGTGCGCCAAAAAACATGAATCTGGCGCTTCCCTCCACTGGTCCGACTAAGTTTTTTGTGGTTAACCTTTAAAATAGGGGGAGCGACAGACTTTGCATGTTAAATCTGGGGTCGCGTGCGACACAGTAGCGGCACGGACACTTCTTACCTGTGCATGTAGTTTACACCAAAAAAAACAAACTGCAAAGTCCGACAGAAAACAGGCGCAAAGCCCTTAGTAAATGAGCCCCACTGTCTCTTAATGCCCAATGTGTGTGAGACACTGCATGGAGAAGCCATAACCTGATGCTATGGGATGGGGTGGAGAGGGCGCTGTTCTATCGCTTGCCTCAGGCGGCAGGGAGTTTTAGGGTCACCCCTGTTCTTACATAGAATTGGTGCTGCCCGAGTGTTACAGAGAGCAGCAGTAGATGGGGGAGGTTGTATTCTACATGGCAGGAGGGGAGGGAAAGCCTAGAGAAGGAAGAACACAATCACTAAGTGGTCGGCAGAGGTAGGATAGAGAGATAGCACAGTCCATATACAAGTACACACTCCTCAGCATCCGAGCTTGTCTCTTCCAGGGCTGAGGAGCTCCCTCTAGTGGTAACTGCAGCTAGACTGATTTCCACCATTTAAAGGACATTTATTACCAGATTACTGGGGATAGAGTGTCCTAATTAAGCTGCTCTTTCATCTAGGGGATGGGGGGACTGTTTTACCCAAATATTAACTTTGTAAAAGTGCCGGAGGCGCAGAGGAAGACGGCTCCCGGGTGGGGAATTAGGAGAGAACACATGACCTGCTCTCTACGCCCCGGCTGTTACAACACAGGATCCCCTAGATGGGACCAGTGATCCCCTAGTTGGGACCAGTGATCCCCTAGATGGAACCAGTGATCCCCTAGATGGAACCAGTAATCCCCTAGATGGAACCAGTGATCCCCTAGATGGAACCAGTGATCCCCTAGATGGGACCAGTGATCCCCTAGATGGGACCAGTGATCCCCTAGATGGAACCAGTGATCCCCTAGATGGAACCAGTGATCCCCTAGATGGGACCAGTGATCCCCTAGATGGGACCAGTGATGCCCTAGATGGGACCAGTGATCCCCTAGATGGGACCAGTGATCCCCCAGATGGAACCAGTGATCCCCTAGATGGAACCAGTGATCCCCTAGATGGGACCAGTGATCCCCTAGATGGGACCAGTGATCCCCTAGATGGGACCAGTGATCCCCTAGATGGAACCAGTGATCCCCTAGATGGGACCAGTGATGCCCTAGATGGGACCAGTGATCCCCTAGATGGGACCAGTGATCCCCTAGATGGGACCAGTGATCCCCTAGATCAGTGGTGGCGAACCTATGGCACGGGTGCCAGTGGTGGCACTCAGAGCCCTTTTGGTGGGCACTCGGGCCATCACCCCAGCACACCAGACAGAACTCAAAGAATTTCAAAATGACAAAAGGAAAGTTATAAGAAAACGGAAGTGGGAGGTTTACACATCATTAATTACATCCGATCATGATTGGTGGAAAACAAGAAAGATACATACAGAATATAGGTTACATATACGTAATGAAAGATAATTAATACAGGTACATTAGGTCATTTTTAAGATTTAAACCAAAGGGGCTTCTGGTTTTCATAGTAAGAATCCAGTAAGCCTCTCTGTTTCGGAGGGCTTTGACCCAGTCTATGGGTATTTTCAATGAAAGAGTTAAAGATACATTCATACCCAAATTTCCCAATATTGCTATCTTCTACGCATTACCCAAATATCACAAAGGAATTTTTCCTCCCCCCATGCGACCCATCATATCTGGATCGGGCTCTCTCCTGGAAACAATTTCCACTTGGTTGGACACCATACTTCAACCTTTTGTTACGAGAACGCCAGCGTTTGTCAAAGATTCCTTTGAAGTCCTCAAAATCATGGACTCTATCACTTGGAACACTAACTTTCAATGGCTTACGTGTGATGTAGTTTCACTATATACCTGCATACCCCACCATTTGGCCATTCAAGCCATAGAATACCATCTAAAAAAGTATAGTCTGTTTCCAACATTTCAAATTGGTTACATTCTAGATGTGTTATTATTTTTATTAACCAACAATTATTTTTCCTTTGACCAACAGTTTTATTTACAGAAACAAGGTTGCCCTATGGGCTCAAGATTCTCTCCATCATTAGCTAATTTATTTATGTCATGGTTTGAAGAAATTTTTGTGTTTAATGAAAATAACCCCTTTGTTCATTCAATTGAATATTATGGTCGATTCATAGACGATTGTCTTATAATTTGGTCAGGGAACACAAACAACATATCCCTTTTCATGGACTATCTCAATACTAACCAATTCAATATACGTTTCACTTACACAGCCTCTCATAATAACATCTCTTTTTTGGACCTGCACCTAACATCAGATATACAAAACCATAAAGTTGGTTGCGATGTATTTCGCAAACCAACCGCAGGTAATACCCTTCTGTATGCCACAAGCTGTCATCCTCCCCATGTACTCAGAAATTTACCGAAAGGAGAGTTCATTCGAGCCAGACGCATCTGCACACAAGATAACTACTATAAAGGCACATCTAACGTAATTTCCAAACGTCTAGCAGACAGAGGCTACAATAAAAGCCACATAGAACGCACTAGAAACCAAATACAACAACAAACTAGAGCTTCTCTATTACACAAAGATCGTTCCTCTGTCAATAATGTCACCGACAAACATGTGGATAAAACTACAAACCAAGTCACCTTTACCACAGAATTTACTAGTCAATACAACCAGGTAACGCAAATCATAAAAAAACATCTCCCCATCTTGTTCCAAGACCCCACACTATTTGACATATTGAAAACGGGCTGCCGTTTTTCGGCAAGAAATTCCGTTACTTTAGGTGACATGCTCTCTCCCAATTTATTCACTTCTACTCAGAAATCTCAAACTTGGCTCACCACCACAGGTAGTCATAAATGTGCCTCCACACGATGCAACATATGTAAATACATACAAAAAACAAACATTGTCTCCTCATTATCTACCAACACTGATTTCAAAATAAAATCTTTTATTAACTGTAACACAACCTACGTAGTTTACTCCATTGTATGCACAAGTTGCTCATTACAATATATAGGCAGCACTAAGCGTGCGCTCAAACACAGGATTGCGGAACACATATCCGGAGCACGCATATCTCCTACATCTGTTCAAAACACCTTTCACACACGCAATATATCATCTGTTTCTAGACATTGTAAAGATATTCATAATGGAGACACCTCATCATTAATTGTCACACCTGTGGAGAGAGTTTTCCGCCCCAAAAGAGGCGGTGATTGGGTCAAAGCCCTCCGAAACAGAGAGGCTTACTGGATTCTTACTATGAAAACCAGAAGCCCCTTTGGTTTAAATCTTAAAAATGACCTAATGTACCTGTATTAATTATCTTTCATTACGTATATGTAACCTATATTCTGTATGTATCTTTCTTGTTTTCCACCAATCATGATCGGATGTAATTAATGATGTGTAAACCTCCCACTTCCGTTTTCTTATAACTTTCCTTTTGTCATTTTGAAATCTAGACTATGATTAAGAGCATGTTTTAGCTCGAAACGCGTCAGTTTTTTCCCTTTTGGTACCTCTTTTAACTTTTTAGAAGATGAAATAAACGTGAAGTTTTATTATACCATTGCCTGAACTCATGCCTGCCTGGTTGCTGGATCCAATTGTTTCCTTTCTGCTGCATCTACTCCTGACTCGGCTCAGATCAATCCGTGCACCGGCGTCTGCGACTCGTGGCTAAGGGTGAGCTGAGAATATTTTCTTTCCTTTTAGAACTCAAAGAATCTTCCTCCAGTTGCAAGTAACTTAAAAGATGCTGCTTTTCAGTCATATATTAAAGTGATACTGACTTCGCTACTTGGGTATGTAGGAAGAGGGAGAATGAGTAGACAGGGCCGAAGTATCTTTGGAAGACCTTCTGCTGGCTCCACAATGCTCTGTGTATGGAGGGACACTGGAAAGAAGCTAAAATAATGCACATTTTTCATCTTGTCCTCAGGAGGCCAATATGATCGAACGTTGTTGAAGAACAGGGAGCAACAAGTTACTGCTTTAATTTTTGGTTGGCACCTCACAATAAATAAGGGGGGTTTTGGGTTACAGTTTGGGCATTCGGCCACTAAAAGGTTCGCCATCACTGCCCTAGATGGGACCAGTGATCCCCTAGATGGGACCAGTGATCCCCTAGATGGGACCAGTGATCCCCTAGATGGGACCAGTGATCCCCTAGATGGGACCAGTGATCCCCTAGATGGGACCAGTGATCCCCTAGATGGGACCAGTGATCCCCTAGATGGGACCAGTGATCCCCTAGATGGGACCAGTGATCTGGTGCGGTGGTATCATGGTGTCCATGTATAATGCAGGTCAATGAGCTTTTCGCAGTTTGTGGACTTACGAGGGGGCTCTGACCAAGGATCCCGCTCTGCGACTTCCATTTACCGTAACGGTGCACAGAAACAAATGTTTTTTTTCAAAGACAAAACTTTCATCAACTTTTGAAGAGAAAATTTTTTTTTTTCGGTTAAGATCTGCCAAGTCATGAATAACTTGAGCACCAGGACCCCGTCCTCACTATGACTGACCTCATATACTACAGGTCGGCCATCACCTGACTTTCATGTTTGCCAGTTGATTTGTCAGTTGACGACCAAAACTGTCACCGAGGACAAAAGTGTCGCTGCAGCCGCAACCTCATCTTCTGCCCCACCTGAACGGATAACAATGGGACATGGAGGCGACCAGCGTCTGACACGTGCCTCCTCCGCGGCTCCTGTGTCCATGGACTTCAGGCTTCCTTCATTCTCCAAACTTACATATTATCACCCACAAGAAGAAGACGATAATATTAGGAAAGTAAAGACTGAAGACACATGGGAGGTAGGAGGGTGACAGGGGACCCTACATGACTGTGAGTTATTATATGGTATTGTAAGTGGCTGCCTCTCCGCTGATTATAAGTCTATGGCAGCTATGGCAGCAGTTGAGTCCGCATTTATATAACTATATATATATATATATACTATATACATACCTTCTCCGTTTCTAAATCAAGGAGGCTTCATAGGGGTATTCACATGTCAGACTTTTATGGGATGGGATGCTGGAAGAGGGGATCATTCAGCTTACAAGTCTGTCTTTTATGACCCTCTTACCAATAGTGAGCCCCCACCCTATGTAATGGTCCCCACCAGTGACGTCCCTGTACGCCTCCTAATGTGACCGGTCAATAGCAGGTCCTATACATTTAGCACCCACTTAGAATGACCCGCATCTAAGTAGCCCCCCTTCACCTAAAATACCCCCCCTTTTTGGCAGACCCGACACATATATAATGCACCCTTCTTCTGACACCGACTACTTTTGCCCCCTAATGTGACCGGTCAACTAATAGCGGGTCCCATACATTTAGCGCCCACTTAGAATGACCCACATGTAAGTAACCTCCCCTACACCCACCCCATGTATAATGCCCCCTAATGTCACCCATCATCCATTATGGCCTCTAAGCCCTGGAGCTACTTACCTTTATTGCCCCCGTGCCTTTAGCCCCCATTTATATTACCCTCTTTCAGTAGCTGTCGCCCCCATTCTTATACTACCCCCTTTTATGGTGATCACCATTTAAAACGCCCCTTTTCAGCAGCCCCCCACCCCTCTCAGCCTCTTATAATGCCCTTATTTCTGTGGCCTCCCGATATTATGCCCCCATCTTTATATTGTTCCCTTTTCTCTTAAATCCCCCCCCCACCACCACCACCACCACCACCCAACATCTTTCCTTTTTGCCTTGGAAGGAGTCAGATCTTCCTTGTTCCCCCGCAGCAGATCTTCCTTGTTCCCCCGCAGCCAATGGTGTGTCCTGAAGCCGGCAGGTGTGATGACATCATCACAGTGCGACTGCCACCCTCTGCCACGCACAGCAGAGGCTCAATGGTGGAGCGGGGAGACAGCGGCTGCCTTCTCCACCATTTCACTCAATTCTACGGGAGTCTGTGCCTGGTTGAACCTTAGGATATAACTTTTTTCTCCAGGGACGGAAGAGTCCTGCTAAACCAGAGATGGTCGGGAAGTATGATGGGATATAGGGGTTTGGTTCGGCAGCTCCTGAATTATAGAAGTGTTTGATACGATTCTTTTCTGTGGACGTTGCTGGAGTTGAGTTACGTGCATGGACAGTAGTTCACTCCCTTCTCCATTGTGGCGCTGGGAACCACATACACATATATATATATATTTACAGAGCGTATACATCCTGGAGGGAAATCAGTCTTGGTTCCCTGAGTAGATAAGGCAGCAGGAAGGGGCTGCGTCCCTTTGATAGAGCACATAGTTTGTATAGTGACCCGGTTGGGGGCCCCCAGCGCACACACGCTCCACAGCTTCCTGCAGTCATCACATAGTCACCCAGTGACACCAGGTCCTACTGCCAGGACAGTCCGCACACTGTCCTGTATGTACATCATCACAGGGCTCTGCTCATATATAGTTTCTGATTTTGGAAAGAAGTTCAGAGGATAAAGTTTACCCCATCGACCCCTTTTCCTTTAGTTATAGAATTTATGACAACATTTCACAGCATCCGGGTGTATGCACCTGTGTGACATCACTGGAAACAAGTATTACACAAACCATATCAATAATTCACTGAATGGGAACAACCCCTTTAGATTATCTCCTCCCCCTTTATATAGATAACACTGACCCATCATTACATCACTACTGACAATAGATGATGTCATAGCTTATCCCCTCCCCCTCCCTGTACAATGACCTCTATATAGATAACACTGACCCATCATTACATCACTACTGACAATAGATGATGTCACAGCATATCTCCTCCTCCCTGTACAATGACCTCTATATAGATAACACTGACCCATCATTACATCACTACTGACAATAAATGATGTCACAGCTTATCTCCTCCCCCTCCCTGTACAATGACCTCTATATAGATAACACTGACCCATCATTACATCACTACTGACAATAGATGATGTCACAGCTTATCCCCTCCCCCTCCCTGTACAATGACCTCTATATAGATAACACTGACCCATCATTACATCACTACTGACAATAGATGATGTCACAGCTTATCTCCTCCCTCTCCCTGTACAATGACCTCTATATAGATAACACTGACCCATCATTACATCACTACTGACAATAGATGATGTCACAGCTTATCTCCTCCCCCTCCCTGTACAATGACCTCTATATAGATAACACTGACCCATCATTACATCACTACTGACAATAGATGATGTCACAGCTTATCTCCTCCCCCTCCCCGTACAATGTCCTCTATATAGATAACACTGACCCGTCATTACATCACTACTGGCAATAGATGATGTCACATCTTATCCCCTCCCCCTCCTGTACAATAACCTCTATATAGATAACACTGACCCATCATTACATCACTACTGACAATAGATGATGTCACAGCTTATTCCCTCCCCCTCCTGTACAATAACCTCTATATAGATAACACTGACCCATCATTACATCTCTACTGACAATAGATGATGTCACAGCTTATCTCCTCCCCCTCCCTGTACAATGACCTCTATATAGATAACACTGACCCATCATTACATCACTACTGACAATAGATGATGTCACAGCTTATCTCCTCCCCTCCCTGTACAATGACCTCTATATAGATAACACTGACCCATCATTACATCACTACTGACAATAGATGATGTCACAGCTTATCCCCTCCCCCTCCCTGTACAATGACCTCTATATAGATAACACTGACCCATCATTACATCACTACTGACAATAGATGATGTCACAGCTTATCCCCTCCCCCTCCCTGTACAATGTCCTCTATATAGATAACACTGACCCATCATTACATCACTACTGACAACAGATGATGTCACAGTTTATCTCCTCCCCCTCCCTGTACAATGACCTCTATATAGATAACACTGACCCATCATTACATCACTACTGACAATAGATGATGTCACAGCTTATCTCCTTCCCTCCATGTACAATGACTTCTATATAGATAACACTGACCCATCATTACATCACTACTGACAATAGATGATGTCACAGCTTATCTCCTCCCCCTCCTGTACAATGACCCCTATATAGATAACACTGACCCATCATTACATCACTACTGACAATAGATGATGTCACAGCTTATCCCCTCCCCCTCCTGTACAATAACCTCTATATAGATAACACTGACCCATCATTACATCACTACTGACAATAGATGATGTCACAGCTTATCCCCTCCCCCTCCTGTACAATAACCTCTATATAGATAACACTGACCCATCATTACATCACTACTGACAATAGATGATGTCACAGCTTATCCCCTCCCCCTCCTGTACAATAACCTCTATATAGATAACACTGACCCATCATTACATCACTACTGACAATAGATGATGTCACAGCTTATCTCCTCCCCCCTCCCTGTACAATGACCTCTGTATAGATAACACTGACCCATCATTACATCACTACTGACAATAGATGATGTCACAGCTTATCTCCTCCTGTACAATGACCTCTATATAGATAACACTGACCCATCAGATGATGTCACAGCTTATCTCCTCCCCCTCCCTGTACAATGACCTCTATATAGATAACACTGACCCATCATTACATCACTACTGACAATAGATGATGTCACAGCTTATCTCCTCCCCCTCCTGTACAATGACCTCTATATAGATAACAGTGACCCATCATTACATCACTACTGACAATAGATGATGTCACAGCTTATCTCCTCCCCCTCCCTGTACAATGACCTCTATATAGATAACACTGACCCATCATTACATCACTACTGACAATAGATGATGTCACAGCTTATCTCCTCCCCCCTGTACAATGACCTCTATATAGATAATACTGACCCATCATTACATCACTACTGACAATAGATGATGTCACAGCTTATCTCCTCCTCCTCCCTGTACAATGACCTCTATATAGATAACACTGACCTATCATTACATCACTTCTGACAATAGATGATGTCACAGCTTATCTCCTCCCTGTACAATGACCTCTTTATAGATAACACTGACCCATCATTACATCACTACTGACAATAGATGATGTCACAGCTTATCTCCTCCCCCTCCCTGTATAATGACCTCTATATAGATAACACTGACCCATCATTACATCACTACTGACAATAGATGATGTCACAGCTTATCTCCTCCTCCTCCCTGTACAATGACCTCTATATAGATAACACTGACCTATCATTACATCACTTCTGACAATAGATGATGTCACAGCTTATCTCCTCCCTGTACAATGACCTCTTTATAGATAACACTGACCCATCATTACATCACTACTGACAATAGATGATGTCACAGCTTATCTCCTCCCCCTCCCTGTATAATGACCTCTATATAGATAACACTGACCCATCATTACATCACTACTGACAATAGATGATGTCACAGCTTATCTCCTCCCCCCTCCCTGTACAATGTCCTCTATATAGATAACACTGACCCATCATTACATCACTACTGACAATAGATGATGTCACAGCTTATCTCCTCCCCCTCCCTGTACAATGACCTCTATATAGATAACACTGACCCATCATTACATCACTACTGACAATAGATGATGTCACAGCTTATCTCCTCCCCCTCCCTGTACAATGACCTCTATATAGATAACACTGACCCATCATTACATCACTACTGACAATAGATGATGTCACAGCTTATCTCCTCCCCCTCCCTGTATAATGACCTCTATATAGATAACACTGACCCATCATTACATCACTACTGACAATAGATGATGTCACAGCTTATCTCCTCCCCCCTGTACAATGACCTCTATATAGATAATACTGACCCATCATTACATCACTACTGACAATAGATGATGTCACAGCTTATCTCCTCCCCCTCCCTGTATAATGACCTCTATATAGATAACACTGACCCATCATTACATCACTACTGACAATAGATGATGTCACAGCTTATCTCCTCCCCCTCCCTGTATAATGACCTCTATATAGATAACACTGACCCATCATTACATCACTACTGACAATAGATGATGTCACTGCTTATCTCTTCCCCCTCCCTGTACAATGTCCTCTGTATAGATAACACTGACCCATCATTACATCACTACTGACAATAGATGATGTCACAGCTTGTCTCCTCCCCCTCCCTGTACAATGACCTCTATATAGATAACACTGACCCATCATTACATCACTACTGACAATAGATGATGTCACAGCTTATCTCCTCCCCCTCTTGTACAATGACCTCTATATAGATAACACTGACCCATCATTACATCACTACTGACAATAGATGATGTCACAGCTTATCTCCTCCCCCTCCTGTACAATGACCTCTATATAGATAACAGTGACCCATCATTACATCACTACTGACAATAGATGATGTCACAGCTTATCTCCTCCCCCTCCCTGTACAATGACCTCTATATAGATAACACTGACCCATCATTACATCACTACTGACAATAGATGATGTCACAGCTTATCTCCTCCCCCTCCCTGTACAATGACCTCTATATAGATAACACTGACACATCATTACATCACTACTGACAATAGATGATGTCACAGCTTATCTCCTCCCCCTCCCTGTACAATGACCTCTATATAGATAACACTGACCCATCATTACATCACTACTGACAATAGATGATGTCACAGCTTATCTCCTCCCCCTCCCTGTACAATGACCTCTATATAGATAACACTGACCCATCATTACATCACTACTGACAATAGATGATGTCACAGCTTATCTCCTCCTCCTCCCTGTACAATGACTTCTATATAGATAACACTGACCCATCATTACATCACTACTGACTATAGATGATGTCACAGCTTATCTCCTCCTCCTCCCTGTACAATGACTTCTATATAGATAACACTGACCCATCATTACATCACTACTGACAATAGATGATGTCACAGCTTATCTCCTCCCCCTCCCTGTACAATGACCTCTATATAGATAACACTGACCCATCATTACATCACTACTGACAATAGATGATGTCACAGCTTATCTCCTCCCCCTCCCTGTACAATGACCTCTATATAGATAACACTGACCCATCATTACATCACTACTGACAATAGATGATGTCACAGCTTATCCCCTCCCCCTCCTGTACAATGACCTCTATATAGATAACACTGACCCATTATTACATCACTACTGACAATAGATGATGTCACAGCTTATCTCCTCCCCCTCTATGTACAATGACCTCTATATAGATAACAATGACACATCATTACATCACTACTGACAATAGATGATGTCACAGCTTATCTCCTCCTCCTCCCTGTACAATGTCCTCTATATAGATAACAGTGACCCATCATTACATCACTACTGACAATAGATGATGTCACAGCTTATCTCCTCCTCCTGTACAATGACCTCTATATAGATAACACTGACCCATCATTACATCACTACTGACTATAGATGATGTCACAGCTTATCTACACCTTCTGTCTGTCTCTGGAATTGTGAATCTTCCTAATTTGCCGGGGCACCATCATACGCTGTCACACAGGGATGTAAGTAAGAGAGGCAGGGCCCGGGACCCCTTTCTACCTTAAAAAATTATTATTTGTTTACTCTCACAGGTGAGTTACAATCAAACACATTTATGTACACACAGCATATATACACATATATACAGTACCATATACATCCATGCATCATATACACACCACACTCAGTATATACGCACCCAATACCCCAGATGCCGTCCCCCCTGACACTGTGGGCCCCATAGAGGCTGCTATGGCTGTCACCCCTGTATTGCCCCCCCCTGCTGGCGCCAGTGTATGATGAAGTTGCCCTTATGAGATATTCCTCTCCTTTATGACATGGGCACAAGTCCCCCTCGTTCTTGTAACATTGTTTCAACTCAGCAATAAATTGTTTCAACTTCTGATCTTCTAGGAATTTCACTGCATTAAGAAACTTCTTATCATTTCCTAACAATTCTTATAATTCCTTAATAAATTTAAGGGACCTCAAGCAAGTAGTAAGACACCGAGGAGGCGACGCTCACTACTAAGGATCCATGGGGAGACGCGTCTGACAGGGAGCTGAGGCGTCTGCTAAGATTGTCTACTCCATGCCAAAACTTGGAAGTGTTTCAGTGATGTCAACATCCTGCAGCCAATCAGGGGGTGGACAGAGACTTTTTTGGGAAGCATCAGCCCTCTCCCCCTTCTCTCTAGCCTCTCCCCCTGGCATTGAGTGTCAGAGTCCCAGTGACAGCTCACACACTGAGTGGACCTTCCAGGAGGGAGCAGGCTGGGGGGATCTGACGGAGGGCACCGCCATCACACACCGGTGAGTACGTCCTGCCATGCCGACAGCTTAGATAGCACCAGCATGTTCTGTAGCGCAGTACGCCTGGAGGAAGACTGAGAGATGAATCTTTGGAGTCGCTATATGGATGATGTATATTCAGTGTTATGTGCAGTTGCTTGGACTCTTCTGTGGTTGCGGTCTACTTTTCGTATCAGGAAATGTTTACGGACATTTGTCGCAGTTTTGGATCCATCAATGGTGCCCAACCGACCCCTCATAATGGTGTCCATCAGTTTATCACCATGTGGTGATGGAGCCCACAATGCCAATAATAATCTTAGCCTAAAAGTCATAAATTTGTTTCCATATAATGTATAGATATACACACAAGGGTGTACACGTATATATAACATGTCACTGCAGAATGATACATAGATAAAGATTAGATAGATGGATAGATAGATAGATAGGAGATAGATAGATAGGAGATAGATAGGAGATAGATAGATAGGAGATAGATAGATAGATAGGAGATAGATAGATAGATAGATAGATAGGAGATAGATAGATAGGAGATAGATAGATAGATAGATAGGAGATAGATAGATAGAAGATATATAGGAGATAGATATGAGATAGATAGATAGATAGGAGATAGATATGAGATACATAGATAGATAGATAGATAGATAGATAGAAGATATATAGATATATAGGAGATAGATATGAGATAGATAGATAGATAGATAGATAGGAGATAGATAGATAGATAGATAGATAGGAGATAGATATGAGATAGATAGATAGATAGATAGATAGATAGGAGATAGATAGGAGATAGATAGATAGATAGGAGATAGATAGATAGATAGATAGGAGATAGATAGATAGGAGATAGATAGAGAGATAGATAGATAGATAGGAGATAGATAGATAGATAGATAGATAGATAGATAGATTGGCGGACTTATCTAGTCTGTGACAGGTTTTTTGCTTGTAATTTATTGAATTTTAGGAGGCATCGGGGCATTTGCCCAATTTTTTGTGCCTTTTTCATACTGTGCCCTCTAATTCGCCGTGTAGGATTAAACCCGATTTGCGTCTAATTTGCCTTTGCCTATAGTCCTCTCCTCCTAAATCCCAGCTCCGGTCTTCTTTAAAATTGACAACCCATGAGTTATAAAAAGTAGCCCGTAGCATCGGGATGTGATGTCCAGTGCCCCGGGCTGCTAATTATTCACGTTTCGTGTTTAATAGATACCCCCCTCCCCCATGTCGTTGCTTGTCGCCTGAAATCTGTTGTACAAGCCCCGAAATAGGTGCAATTCCATGGTGCACAGGTAGGAATTGTGTCTATTTACTCTCACCAAGTGGGTGCATGCCCAACGACTGAGTTATCACTTCCCTCTTTACAAGACTATGAAGCAATTCTACGCCCGGCTAGACCTGGGGTAGAACTGCCCCACCGATGGAGCCCATTGCATCCCCCTGCTGGATTTATCGGGAGGCCGGAGCGTTATGGGAAGGGGGTGGCAGTTACATCATATTCATGATAAATGTTCCTCCTTATGTTCTTTATAATATAAATCTTTACTATTGACAACCCGTGAGTTATAAAAAGCAGCCCGGACCCTCGGGACACGATGTCCAGTGCTCCGGGCTGCTAATTATTCTGTATTCACAGTAGCATCATTTTGTAGCTATGTTGGGATTCAGTCCTACCATAGTAAGAGATGTTGTATTGATGTGTGTGACCTCCTCCTATATCTATGGTCCTGCTTATAGATCTGCTAGTAATGGAGCTCAGTCACATCACACGCATCACATTAATCCCACCCTGAGAATCCTTAGGGGTCACTTATGAGAGCAAAGCCTAGAGATATCCCATCAGCCGTAGTGAGACCCTCAGCAATGAGCAAATCCGACCTACAGCCCAAAGATGTGGTGATAAGACGTATAAGTAGAATATTGGGTCCATCAGTTTGTAGGTCCAGGTCCAGAGCTTGTTGTACAATGTTCCCCAGCAGCGACGTCGTCCTCTTATCCGGCTGCGGGGAATCCGTGGATTTGATCGCGTTGTCACCACATTGTCCATCCCCATTATATTTATGTCCCATTGTCACAGCTCTGTCCTTGTATTCTGCGCTGTATCAGCACATTCTGCTGCACCCGACCTTGTCCTATAACAGAAGCCGCTGTGTTCCCAGGGCCAGGAGAGTTATTTTGGGCAGAAAACACGACTATCGGGTCTATTGTTGGAATGTTACTGTGTATAGAGTTATTCTTTACACTGTTATCACATTTGGGGTGTGATATAGAGATATATAGCATATTACCTGTGCATTATGTATATAGTGTGTACCAACAACAACAAGAGTAGTTTTGCTAGGGAAGTCTTGCGCATGCGCCATTTATACTGGATTATACTGGGTTGTACGGTTTTAGGCTTCACAGGTGCACGTCGCATGCGTCTGAGTCACAGCATGCTGTCCTAAACTGGCACGCACCATGGTGGCTCTCGCGCATGCGCCACGCACCTAAGATGTCAGCAGTATACACAGTGCATGAGCAAGACTTAGGGGGTCATTTATCTTTTCCTTCCGTTGGTGTTTTTGCACCTTTTTGCTGCGTAATGGCTGTTTTTTTGCACCTATTTTGCACTTTTTTGGAATGTTATGCCTCACCGTATTTTTTTAGCGCCCTATTTGTCATTACATTGCCTCTTTACAGATGTTTGCGCCAGATTTAGTATACTATTGCGCCTATATGTGTGCCAATAATTGCGCAGTAACACGCCAGTCCTGACGGTGCTTAGGAAAGGCAACGGTGGGATTTGTGCGGAAAAAAAAACTGGATTTGACAAAGAGACAAAACAAGAAAGACAAATTAGGTGCAAAAAATAGACTCACAACAGGTGCAAAATAAGGGCAGAGAAGGGGGAAATAATTAATGACCCCCTTAATGAGCAGAACTGAGAGGGGTATGGCTGTAATCACGGGAATCTTGTGTGCGAAGGGTGTGGTCTTCAGTGTTTGGCACCCCGCCTCCATGACTTTATACTGCTCATTTGCATAGTCATTATGTGCAGGAATAGCATCAATGTTTGATTGGTTGGGGGGGGGTGATACCTGATTGGTGCAGGGACTGGGTGCCATACATCGATGTCCTATCCTATGGCTCAAGTGACACACAGAATACACAACATATACGTAGTGCAAAACCGAATAACCTAAATAACTGAGACCTAAGGAGGCGCTAAACCTTAAATTACACCCAACAGTGCAGAAACGATAGCAATGTCCTTATTGGTGAAGTCATTTCCGTGGACATTTCCGTGGACATACCAGGCAGAGCTTCTCATTGTGACTTGCCCATTCGTTGCGTTCTTGGATGATGACTATGTCACTGCGCTCCTGCGGATGTCACGGGATGACGATGCCGGAAGGATGTGAGTAGATTATCTGAGACGTAAATAGAACATGGGGGCCGGTGGCCAGCGCCCCCGGATGTTGAGGCACGATGCGTTCTTGGGAGAGGCCAGTGATGACGCCCTTATGTCTGTAGACCGGTGGAGACCACGGATGACAGGAAAGAGCTTTTCCTTCCTCGTGATGAAGTGTTAAAAATATACAAAGATTCTTCAAATATTTCTTCCTCGGGTTAAGTTGAAATCTTCGATAGACAACGTTGTATAGAAATGAGAAAACCAGAATGGTAGAAACCCCCGATACCATTCTCCATGGGTAAGAGGGGGGGACGCAATAACGTTCCTTCTACATCAGGATCTTAACTTTAATGATCCTGTGGGTCCTGTACCATCAGTAATGGATTATACTGTAGGTGGTTTGGGTGGTAGCCCGGGGCCCAATCCATCTAGGGACACCAATGGCCACCAAAGCCGTGCACCAAGGACCTCCACCCATGAGATCCTTGTACACCTATTACACATGTACATGAGAAACCACGGAGTGAAAGCAGCAGAAGGGACACGTCCTCCATTCCCGAAAAACTGATTCTAGCACCAGATATAGGAAGTGATCCCAGACTTGTAGGGGCAATTATATTCATACAGCCCAGGGCTCATGGTGGTCTTCATCCACCCCTGTGGACCATCACTGGGAACTGAAGGAGCACCTACATCTCCTATAACCCCAGATGTGGTAAAGTCCCCCAAGACCTCAACATTTTTGCCCTTTTTTGCAGTTGTAGCTGGTTCCATGTTTTGCGCTTGGAGGCGGCGTGGAAGATGTGATGTGTGTGACAGCAGGATACATGGGGGCTCATTTACTTAGGATTTCCAGACAATTTCCGTTTTGTGCTGAATTGTCCTGAGATTTTGGCACACGCGATCGGATTATGTTGCATCAGCGCCAGCTTGCATGCAACATAAATCGAGAGGGGGGGGGGGGCGTCGGACAACCCGTCGGTTTCGGACAAACCACGGAATTTAAAAATGGGATTGTGTCGCAAGATCAGCACTCACATACATCGGGAAGAAGAAGGTGAACTCCGGCGGACCTCGGCACAGAAGCGATGGATGCAGGAAATCGCGTCGGACCCGAATCCTCGTCGGACAACGTGCCGCAGGATCACGACAGGACCGGGTAAGTAAATGTGCCCCATTATATATCTCGGATACAGTCCACAAATGGACCATGGCCAGAGCTGTGAGGAGATGGATATGTCCATATGTCATAGATATTTCATCTGATATCCTATACATTCCTTCTATACTCCCTCTATACAGATCCTTATGAAGGATCTGACTTGTAGATTGTAAATAATGGGGGACATTAATCATAGTGGGGTCTCAGGTTCGCCTATGTTTGCGGCTGGTTTGTTCTTCTTTTTGGCTCCTGATCTATGATGGATCTGGTTCTGCCTTAGTAAATGCACTTTGGATTTGTCGCATGTCCCATTCATTTGCGCCTAAATTAGCGCCATATTTGTCTCTAATTGTTAGATCTCATTTGTGAGTAATAATGAAAGGAGACTGAGAACATGTGACAGAACATTCGGGGCTTCATCTCTGCACACAAAGTATCATTGTGATGTAACTGCAGGGACTAAAAGTGACAGAGATGGGAAAAAAAAAAATTCTTGCTGAAATGAGACTTTTCCTGTTTTAACATAATTTACAGGAAATGGAGACTGATAATATTCTCAGATCTGTACAATAAGACAATAATCACTCACAGGGGGTCACTTACTAAGGGCCCGATTCACGTTTTCCCGACGTGTTACCCGAATATTTCCGATTTGCGCCGATTTCCCCCGAATTGCCCGGGATTTTGGCGCATGCGATCGGATTTTGGCGCATCGGCGCCGGCATGCACGCGACAGAAATCGGGGGGCGTGGCCGAACGAAAACCCGACGGATTTGGAAAAACCACTGCATTTTAAAAAAAAAAATCTGTCGCGGAGCTTGCACTTACCTTCACTCAGCCCGGCTCCAGTGCGTTCCGATGCTTTTCAGCGCAGCAGCGGAGGAACTGCCTTAATAAATCCCGGCCGGACCCGAATCCACCGCAGAGAACGCGCCGCTGGATCACGAATGGACCGGGTAAGTAAATCTGCCCCACAGAGATGATCCCATAGAAAGTGATGAAGTCGTTTCTGGAGAAATTTTACATTTTAAAACTGCTCCAAAGGATTTTCCATGTTGCATAGAGGGAATTCTTCATTTTGGAACCTAAAATTTATGTTTTTAGTAATAAAAAGAGATTTTTTTTTGGAAGTGCAGCTGCTCAGAGGAGGTGCATTTTTGCGCCTTTTTAGGCGCAAATTAGTGATAGATCCCGTGCAAACATCTGTATAGGAGGCTCTCACTATGTCAGATAAGGCGCAGGGACTCAAAACCACTAAGTGCCGACTTTGCCGTGCGCCAGAAAATGGTGCATAAATGTGCCAAATTAACGAGATGCGCCAGATTTTTGCGCTAAAAAACGCTCAAAACAGTCTAACAGACTATGATTAATGTCCCCCACTGTATATTATATGTTGGAGAAGGTTTACGTCTACTACGGCTGTTTCCAGTATTTGTGCAGAAATTACCTGTTAATCTGCCGGATTAGTAATCTACATTTTAAGCCCTTACTGTAGAGAACAGATCTCCAACAGCAGCCAATCAGAAGATGCAGGGGGAGGAAGAGAGCAGCAGCCTGAGCCAATGATGAGACAGGGGGTGTGTCTCAGACTACCTGTAGCTAAAGTATAATCACAAACATCATCAAAGTTTGAATCCGGATCAGTCAAGTTCATTAGGAAGATAAAAAGGGGAACACTGGGAGCATCTGGGGAATTTTTTATGTTCCTGGATAATCACTTTAAGTTCTGATATAACAGAACTAAGTGAAAATGTTGAAAACAGTAAATGATTATCCCCTTTAGATACTGATTAGGATTTGACAGTTATCTGAGACTCATTAATAAAGGAGTATATTGAACATGTCATAAGCTCCCCCTAGTGGTGGCTAAAGGCAGACAACAATTTTTAGTTGTACCACAAAAGATGAGATGGGTCTGGAGGCCTTTAGAGATGATGGTCTCACGTGGTCTCTAAGTGTGGACTAATGTGGTGCACCCACCCTTCAGCCATGTGCACTGCCTCGAGTACTATTATGGGACCTACAGCAGCCCCCTGTACACTCAGACAGCACATGGCCCAAATATATAGCATCCGATTGAAGCCTTAGGGGACTACATGTTATTCCAAACTGGAAGTAAGTTACAGATGCCACTGGGGCCGTGGCATGGAAGAGTAGACCGTAGAGCTAGCACTCTATGTGAGAGCGCTACAGAGAGAGACTGTCATCTACCTTACCCACAAGAGTGGTCACATATACACGCCATAGTATACAGCTCTCCAAGCATAAACGGCCATCTCTACCCCCTAATAAACTACACAGCAATGAATCAGCCGCTGTGGTGACCACTTACAGACGGTACCAGGTCCAGCAGGGGAATCCACTCCCTTCCAAAAATAGACCCTCACACATCTTCCATCGAGCAGGATTGTAGAGTCCTGGCACCAGGCACAGGGTACGGCGTCTTCCCAAATTATTAACCCCGCTCTCAGCTTGTACCACGTGATATGTGATATATTACCCCGATCCCATAGGAGCATCGTATAGCGGCGGCGCCCCCTGTAGATGCCTCTAAATACCATCGGCCCTCGGAATATGGGCAAAGTTTTTAGTTTGACCTCCGTTATCTATAAGCCGGCAGTGAGAACGTCCCCAGCACTGGAGGGGTTAAGTAGCATGGCGTCGCGCCCGGTGTTAAGGGGGCCATTGTTCTGCTATGTGAAACCCTTTTTCTTTGGTATGTGTGTAATGCCTTTTGAGGGAGTCTGAGTACGGGCTCCCTATTGTCCCCAGAGGGGCAGAGAATTTCGCCTATGAAGCGCTGACCTTTAGGAGAATCCGTCGGCGTGGGCAGCGCTTGCGCCCGGCGTGGGAGCCTGGAATGGGCACCAGTGCGTCTCTGTGAGTCAACACGGGCATCGCGCTCACAGGGAATTTATCAACACATGCGGACGTAATAACTGATGTCACGGGGGGCACATACTTTATCAGTAGTATTGGATATATATGTATGGACAGTAAGACGCTTCTATGTCTGTGTCATTCCAACAAAAATTCCTGAAATTCCAATTGTTCCGACTTGCGACGGACGCCTTTGCTGTAGACCCACTTCAGCTACACAGCAAATCCTATGTGGAAACCGTCAGTAAGCAGCTACTTATGGACCTTTGTTACTAAGGGATATTTGAAGGAAATCTACCATGAAAATCCATCCTGATAAACCAGGGACACTTACTCATAGATCCAGGCACTTCTTATATTTGTTAGGTATTGCCTTCTCCCTTCTAAAATCAACTTTTAAAATTATGCTAATCCTTGGGTTGTGCTGTAGCTTCACAGGCTGTTACACTGGACCGTAGTTCCCTCCCACTGTTTGCTGAAACCTCCTGCGGTGCTATGAGGGAGAAGGAAGAGGAAGTGCTCAGGGAGGGCGAGACAGTGTAACAGCCTGTGAAAATGCAGCATGGAGGTGCTCTGGTAACACTTATTAGCATAATTTTAAAAGTTGATTTTAGAAGGAAGGATAACAAATATAAGAAGACACCACAGACACAGTCAGTGGTTTATCATGATGGATTTTGTTGGTAGATCTCGAGCTGTCACTAATTATGGGGTCCAAATTGTTGTCAGACTCACTTTATCCAAACTATCTAAATGTTTATCTGTAAGTGTAGGGGATAACAATCTGTTTGGTGAGGGTCTCACTGCTGGGACCCCAAACAATCACAAGAATGGGGGTCTCATTCTGGCTATGTGTTGAGCATGTGTTCTGCTGCTCCACGTGATGCTATAGGAGTGTTGGAAATTTCAGAGCACAGCGCTCTAGTATCTCCAGACTCACGTAGGCAGTGAAGATCAGTGACAGAGATAGCGGTCACTTTCTGATGCTCCCGTAGTATAGAACTAGAATGCATCTTGACACTTTATCCATTAGTGATCCCTATTCTCCCGATCAGGGGGGTCCCTGCAGTCAGACCCCCACCGTCAGCTTGTTATCCCTTATCCTCTGGAGATTACAGCATACTGCCCCTCCTGCTCTATGTGAAATATGTGTATGGATCAGAGTTTTCTGTTTCCTGAACCTCCCTGTGCTGCGTACAATGACTATTATGGATGGTGCCCCGGGTCGCCCCCAGAGTGAGGGTGGCAGGTGTCCGTCCCTCGCACCCATGTGCCCTCAAACATCCATCTTCTGTTACTTAAAATAGCGCAGATCGTGTCTCCCCTGCCCGGAGAACGCGGCTGATCCTGACCATACAGATGGATTTATTATGAAATCCAAGACCCGACTTATGTATTTCCAATACGGCCCCCATTAACCCCAACAAGCCAATGGCCCCCTCCCTATCCAATGGACCTTACACTGTGCTGCTGATGTTACAGTCTCTGGACCTGTAAGATTCTGTATTAGGGCTCAGCAATAATCTAAACTATTGTCTGTAGTATAGTAACTGGAGCCGCCACTAGGGGGAGCTGCACGTGTACTGATATCACAAACCATAAGTATGTGAACCCCAAACAAATAAGTTTTCCTTATTATTTTCTGAATGTAACATGAAGCACTCATCTGCTTTAGGTTTTTGCTTTCCCGTTTTTTGTCGGACGTTGCAGGTTCTTTTAGGTGCAAACTGCTGCGCAGGTATTTAGGAAGTGTCCGCAGCACACATGTGCCGCACACGAGCCTCAGTCAGACTGTGCACCAGATTTATCATGCACAGTCCAACAGAAATGCATCACACGCCCCATGTTAGAGGTGCACCAAAATAAAGTGGTGCCCACTGCCGGAGCCGTGCAAAGGGCGCCAGATTCATGATGAATGTGCACCAGAAATCCTGAATCTGGCGCCCCCTACACACTACACAGGTAACTGCACATAGTACACAGGACACTACACATAGTACACACACTACACATAGTACACACTGCACATAGTACACAGGACACTGCACATAGTACACACTACACAGGACACTACACATAGTACACACACTGCACATAGTACACACTGCACATAGTACACAGGGCACTGCACATAGTATACACTACACAGGACACTGCACATAGTACACAGGACACTACACATAGTACACACACTGCACATAGTACACAGGACACTGCACATAGTACACACCCCCTGCACATAGTACACAGGACACTACACATAGTACACACACTACACAGGACCCTGCACATAGTACACAGGACGCTGCACATAGTACACACCGCACATAGTACACTCCCTGCACATAGTACACAGGACCCTGCACATAGTACACAGGACACTACACATAGTACACACTGCACATAGTACACACTGCACATAGTACACCCCATGCACATAGTACACACTGCACATAGTACACTCTGCACATAGTACACACTGCACATAGTACACCCCCTGCACATAGTACACACTGCACATAGTACACAGGACACTGCACATAGTACACACCGCACATAGTACACTCCCTGCACATAGTACACACTGCACATAGTACACATGTTAGAGGTGCACCAAAATAAAGTGGTGCCCACTGCCGGAGCCGTGCAAAGGGCGCCAGATTCATGATGAATGTGCACCAGAAATCCTGAATCTGGCGCCCCCTACACACTACACAGGACACTGCACATAGTACACAGGACACTACACATAGTACACACACTGGACATAGTACACACTGCACATAGTACACAGGACACTGCACATAGTACACACTACACATAGTACACAGGACACTGCACATAGTACACACTACACAGGACACTACACATAGTACACACACTGCACATAGTACACACTGCACATAGTACACAGGGCACTGCACATAGTACACACTACACAGGACAATGCACATAGTACACAGGACACTACACATAGTACACACACTGCACATAGTACACTGCACATAGTACACACCCCCTGCACATAGTACACAGGACACTACACATAGTACACACACTACACAGGACACTGCACATAGTACACAGGACCCTGCACATAGTACACAGGACACTACACATAGTACACACTGCACATAGTACACACTGCACATAGTACACCCTCTGCACATAGTACACACTGCACATAGTACACAGGACCCTGCACATAGTACACAGGACGCTGCACATAGTACACACCGCACATAGTACACTCCCTGCACATAGTACACAGGACCCTGCACATAGTACACAGGACACTACACATAGTACACACTGCACATAGTACACACTGCACATAGTACACCCCCTGCACATAGTACAGACTGCACATAGTACACAGGACCCTGCACATAGTACACAGGACGCTGCACATAGTACACACCGCACATAGTACACTCCCTGCACATAGTACACAGGACCCTGCACATAGTACACAGGACACTACACATAGTACACACTGCACATAGTACACACTGCACATAGTACACCCCCTGCACATAGTACACACTGCACATAGTACACTCTGCACATAGTACACACTGCACATAGTACACCCCCTGCACATAGTACACACTGCACATAGTACACAGGACACTGCACATAGTACACACCGCACATAGTACACTCCCTGCACATAGTACACACTGCACATAGTACACAGGACACTGCACATAGTACACACCGCACATAGTACACTCCCTGCACATAGTACACACTGCACATAGTACACCCTGCACATAGTACACACCCTGCACATAGTACACACCCTGCACATAGCACACACTGCACATAGCACACACCCAGCACATAGTACACACCCTGCACATAGTACACTCCCTGCACATAGTACACAGGTAACTGCACATAGTACACACTGCACATAGTACACACTGCACATAGTACACCCTGCACATAGTACACACCCTGCACATAGTACACACCCTGCACATAGTACACACTGCACATAGCACACACTGCACATAGCACACACTGCACATAGTACACACTGCACATAGTACACAGGACACTGCACATAGTACACAGGACACTGCACATAGTACACTCTGCACATAGTACACACTGCACATAGTACACCCCCTGCACATAGTACACAGGGCACTGCACATAGTACACACCGCACATAGTACACACACCCTGCACATAGTACACCCCCTGCACATAGTATAGTACACACCCCCTGCACATAGTACACACTGCTCATAGTACACATTGCACATAGTACACAGGACACTGTACATAGTATACACTGCACATAGTACACCCTGCACATAGTACACAGGACACTGTACATAGTAAACACCGCACATAGTACACTCCCTGCACATAGTACACACTGCTCATAGTACACATTGCACATAGTACACAGGACACTGCACATAGTACACACCGCACATAGTACACAGGACACTGCACATAGTACACACTACACAGGACACTACACATAGTACACACACTGCACATAGTACACACTGCACATAGTACACACTGCTCATAGTACACATTGCACATAGTACACAGGACACTGCACATAGTACACACCGCACATAGTACACCCCCAGCACATAGTACACACTGCACATAGTACACACTGCACATAGTACACACTGCACATAGTACACTCCCTGCACATAGTACACACTGCTCATAGTACACATTGCACATAGTACACAGGACACTGTACATAGTACACACTGCACATAGTACACACACTGCACATAGTACACACACTGCACATAGTACACAGGACACTGCACATAGTACACACCGCACATAGTACACCCTGCACATAGTACACTCTGCACATAGTACACATCAGTACACATCTTTCGCTTGTTAAAATAAGTCGTAGCACCTAAAACCAACCCAAAACTAATTGCGATGCAGTTTTAACTGCGACGTGTGACCGCACCCTAATACATAGACCGGGTATGATGAGATCTGTTTATGGTCGGTCCAGGTCCGGACACCCACTTACAGCTGCGATCACAGGTGTTACACTTTAAATGATCTGAGCCACCCAAACGCTGAACCTGAAGTTCTGGCTGAAGTTCGGGTTCAGGGACCTGAACCCACAGTATTTGGCACAGACCCGAACATTGGCCACGTGTACTAATAGTAAGTGCAGTTTGCCTTGTTATGGTGCAGAGTGCTCCAGATCCATGAAGACTAGAGCACGGTCCTAATGAATCTGGCGCACCCTGTGGGCGCCCCCATTGCATGATCTGGGTGCACCAGTCTTTTTTCTGGTGCTCCCAGTTTAACGCCCTCCGAAATAAATGTAGTGGCCGGTGCGAATACATGCAGCCGTGGCACAATACAGGCGCGAACACTGCATAAATACGTGTGCATCCAGTAACCACATGAATGGCGCAGACTGATTTATAATTGTGGCCCATTGTGTTTTGGGTCCGCTTGTCACTGATGGAGACCTTTATAATATTCTATGTATACCAGCTGTACACAGTGAGAGGTCAGTAGCATCCAGTGATACATTTTCAGTATGTAGTGAGAATCCATGTGTGTGTGGGATTTACCTAGATTTACTGAACTGATATAAGTTCCGCTCTGCAGTTTCAGTCTGGTAATTCATACATGCATACAATTTTGCTGGAAAAAAACATGTTTGTCTGCAATAGGCCTATAAAGAGAAGACTGCAACCCTTGTAAGCTGCATATTTCTCCATAGCCTCAGTAACGTGACTCTATACTGACCTACGGTACTAGCACTTCTGACAATAAAAAGTCAATGATTTCCTATGGGGAGGTGAGAATGGGGGCAGATCTGGCCTCTTGTGTCATACATTTCAGTGCACACAGTATGGTTGAAAGATTTACGATTATTAAATTGCCAGAAGTGTTGTACAGCAGCCTGTGGCTTATGGGACACAACAAACTTTAGTTTTGCCATGGTTGTCACCCATGAAAATAAACATATCTTTGCCTTTCTTAACTGTTCTGTAAGCTGGAATAGCTACAATTTTAGTAACAATTTTAATACAACTTTGAGCGTTGAGTTTCTGAATGCAGTAAATTCCCAAGATGATTTTATACACTGTATACACTGGATACACTGGGTACACTGGATGCACTGGATACACTGGATGCACTGGGTACACTGGATACACTCGATACACTGAATACATTGGATACACTGGATGCACTGAATACACTCGATACACTGAATACATTGGATACACTGGATGCACTGAATACACTCGATACACTGGATACATGTGCTGAATATTCTTATTATTTTCCTAGGAGCAGAGGAAGAGCGATTGGAGAGTCATGTCCCCCAGGCACCTGCGCCCCCTGTAAGTGTTACTACCTGTGATGATATTGTTCTGGATTCAGTGATATAAATCCGTCTAAACTAATTGGTGACTTTCTCTGCAGCCGGTAAAGGAGAAGCCGAGGTCTCCCCACTCCGGCCGCCCCCACCTGTCCCCGGAGGAAATCAAAGACGCAGATCGAGCGGTGAGAATTTCCTCTCATTCATTAAAAGAAAGGGAAAAGGATGTTGGGCTGAGAAGTAAGAGAGCGTCAGGGTCATCTCCTCCTCCTCCGACATCCTGCGCTCTCCCACCAGAGCCGCCGAGAATCGGACGAGGGACCAGATTCATCTCTGTATAATGGGATTCTCAGTTGTTTCCTGCCCTGGAAATATTCCAGTGTCGGATCAGTTTATCCCTGTGAGAGATCACGGAAATATTAAATGGAAACAGCCAGCAGGTCCCATAGGTACAGCATTGGGCTGGACCACCAGAGAGCCGGAGGAGACTCTGGTAGGCCCCCAGCGCTGACCTGGTGGTGGACCCCAGAGATACAGAGAGAAAAATGAGAAAATCTACCATCAAAATCACGGGACACTTACTAATAATGCGCCATCACTGCGCCGCCCGGCGGAAATGCGGTAGAATTGCAGAGAGAGATGTAGGCGGTGCCAGTTGGTCCATGGGCGTGAATAAATTACTTTGGGGTGGAGCCCAGTGGTGCCCTGCAGAGCACCTCAGGCTCATTTGAATACTTGAAAAAACTATTTTTCTACTAAATGCGGCCATTCTAAGATATACTGAAAGAAGTTAACAGCAAAAAGGAAGGGACGGGGAGGTAAGTACTTATCATCTACCATCAGGGAATCTGATGGTTGATGCCCTTTAATTTTTCAATGGATCCTTATAGATGTCACATTTGTTCTTGACACTTAGCCCGCACCATATTCTGTGTCTGTAGGTCCTGGATTTCAGTGACCACTTACCTTTAGCATTAATAAGGGTAATATAGGAAGGGGAAAGGTCATGGTGTGGCGTGTGCTGGTGTGAGGGGTTGGGTAGTTAGATCAGTGCCTACCGTTCCCATACTTATTTCTCCAAATTAGACTGGAAGTCCTCAGGGACACTTACTCATAGATCCAGACACCGTGACTGTGGTAAGTGTCCCTGCGATCCACGTCTTGGATCACAGACACACCTGTGCCCCTCTCCGTGGCGGCGCGACCTAGGGCCCTCACTTACCTCTCCACGCTCCTGCTTCCTCCCGGTCCAGTCGGCACTTCCCCACTCTTTAGGGCCAGGGCACCGCTGATTTTGGTTACTTCCAGGTTCGCTATTTAAACTGGCGGCTCCCATCTACCCCGATGGATCTTTGAGCTTTTGGCCATAGAGAAAGCTTCCCTTACGTTGGTTGTTCCTCTCCTTGACCTTGATTCTGCACCTCTGCCGTGAACTTCTGCCTACTAACGTTCCTGTACCTCGCCTTGGCTGCCACCACGGGCTAGTTGCACCTATGGAACGACCTGGTGGTACCACGCCGCAGTAGGATCATCCTGCTTTGTGGCGGCTCTGGTGAAGACCGGGTGCCACCTAGTTTCCGGGTCCAGGTGTCGGCTAGTATCATCGTCCACGGTGGTCCAGGGGGTTCAGATTAGAAGATCTCAACTTGAGGCTTTTGCTTAATAGGACCCATAGTGATGTTGATGATGATGGTGGTTGTGGTTATTGTTTTTGACAAGATCCTCTTGTTTTCAGGCACAGAAAGAGAAACTACACGCGGAGTTGAAGAAAGTTTTGTTATTAAAAGGGCAAAAAAACTCTGCAGAACAGGAGGAGCCCAAGATGGAGACCAGCGTGAAAATCACAGAGGTGCAATGTCATCTTATTTTTACTTTACAGTTAATTCTTCCTCAGTGGTCGCTTTTCTATTAACTGTGAGGCCACGTAAAACTATCCACAGGATAGGAGATAAATGTATGATTACGGTGGAGTCCAACTGCTGAGATGCTTCCCGATCCACAGAACAAGAGAATGGCGAGTCCTTGGACCGGCTCCGTACCAGTGGGACTTCCTGGTTTGGGATCTGAAAGTCCCTTAGAAGTCACTGGTGTCACCGGTTGGAGCTGCACCCCATTGGCTTCTATGGGACTTCTCAATCCCCTGCTAGACATTTACTTTGGGAATTTTGTAGTAATTTTCGACCTTTTGAAAAGTCTCATTCTATTTCTCTAGGAGAAACTAAGAGCCTCCCAGATGGTGGAAGTGATCGTGGAAACTGAGCCCCAGGTTGGGATGTCTGGCATCAACATCTCCGGTGGAGGTAGAGATGGACTCTTCATTTCAGAGATCATCAAGGACTCCCCCGCTGCCAAAAACTTATCTGTGCTCCAAGGTAAATAGTCTACAGCCTGCGCACCTTGGAGGTTGGACACATTTCTGTTGGGAGGTAAAACTGTGCAAAACGAGAGCAAACAATCGGAGCAGGACTCATGGAAGCACAAAATAAGATGGGGGATAATTATTTGTTTCATCCTTGGACAAGAACTATGTTAAAGTAGACTTTAAAGTACCATTGAGACGACCACTTAAAATTTCCCCAAAAAAATTGTCTTCTAGAAGGGTTGGTCCAAAATGTGGTCTGTATAAGTGTTCTTTTCAAAAAATTGTTTTAGGAAAAGTTTCAGGGAATAAAGATCTTCCAGATCTCGAGCCGATATAATAGCAGATAACATTGTACCTTCTGATATTTGGCACAGGGTCGGTTTTAGCCAAAGTGGGGCCCTGGGCAAAACTAAAAGTAAAAATAAAACTATTTTATGATCAGTCACAGTCAGTAAGAGGCTCCTCTAGTCCTGCACAATAATAACACTTTGTAGTTACGGGCAGTAGTAGGTAAGTGTCTGTAATATGGGGATGGAGGAGAACTTTATAGGAGAGAGACAGATGATAGGGAGATGCATGATAGAAGATAAATATGAAAGATGATAGAGATGTATAGATTGATTGACAGATAATAGATAGAGATAGATAGGTAAATATATATATATATTGATAAACAGACAGGCAAAAAGCTAGATAGATAAATGGTTAGATATACAGATATATAGATAGGATATAGATAAATTATTGTAAATAGATAACTAGATGGATAGATAATAGATATACAGACAGGAGATGGATGATAAGCATCTTCACCCGTGCATTCAACTAAGGGGTATTAAAGGAGCAACACATCCTCTGCCCACAGAAGTCCACATGCACGGGCCCCTTTTGAATAGGGGACCCTGGGCAAATTCCCATTTTGCCGCCCCTAATTCCAGCCCTGATTTAGCACGTCTTGTTTTCACAGGGGACCAGATCATCAGTGCCAGATTTTACTTTGAAAACATTAAATACGAAGACGCCTTAAGGATCATCCAGTATGCAGAGCAATGTAAAGTCTCTTACTGCCTGAAAAGGACTGTGCCGTCCAGTGATGTTACCATTTCTCAAAGCTCCGGGACTGTGGAAGTGAAGGGTCCAAAAGCTAAGATGCCAAAAATGGTATGTAATCGTGTACATTCAACCATATTTCAGGTGTATAATACGTTATATGCAGAGCGAGTTGTTACTATATGTAATAATAATGGCAATAATGAATCCTGCTGATACGTAAACTTGATGAAATGTATAAACATAACGTACAATTTGTGCCGTTCTTTAGCTGTCTCCCACATTTATAGATTCCATATTTACACAAGATGTATTTCTTCTCTTTATAGACTATTAAAAGCCTGACGCCTGTGAAGAAGAAAAAAAAGAAGATTCCCAGCGAAGTTAAGGACTCCGAATCCTCACTGGAAGCCGTGAAAGGTTCAGAACTTTCCGCTGCCAGCATGGATATTCCACCAGTAGATGTTGAATTTTCTTTCCCAAAGTTCTCCAAAATCCTAAAATCAAAGGGAACGTCAGAAGCCACTACTGAAACTAAGAGCACAGAGATCACCACCAAAGTATCCACCACAGAACAGAAAAGGTTAAAGATGAAGTTTCCAAGACTTAGAGTCAAAGATGCAGCCGGTGCCGGGGGAATTTCTGTGGATGTTTCGGAAGTTTCAGCAAAGGCCTCGGATGAGGTTAAAATGAAAGGGAAATCTGACATTCAAGTTGGTGTCTCTCTCCCTAAAGTAAAAACGCCAAAAGTTGATGTTAATTTGGCCAAACCGGACATAGAATTTTCAGCACCAAAGATTGGAATTGCAATGCCACAAGTTGGGATGGAAGCCAAAGAGGAGAAGGTTTTTAAGACTCCTCAACTGGAACTTGATATACCATTAACACAAAAAATGGAGGCCTCTGAAGGCGTTAAGGTAACTGGTCTAAGCAGCTCCATTAAAATCCCTGATGTTGAAATTAAGATGCCAGTGGCTGGTTTTGAGGTGGAAGCTCCAGAAAGTAAAATAATCCCATCCATGTCAAAAGTCGGGATCTGTACACCACAACTGGGCAAAGAGCAAGATCGTGCTCTCCTAGTTGATGGAAGGTCAAAGACTGAAATCAGATTGCCTTCCGTTGAACTCGCAGCGCCGAAATTAGACGTCGACTTAGGTTTACCTAAAGTCGAAGGTTCTGTAGAAGTGGAAACACCAGACTCTACTAGTCGAGGACTACAGATCAGACTACCAAAATTTAGCATGTCCACCAAAACTGGAGAACCTGCTTTGGAAGTAACTCCTCCACAAGTCAAAAGAGACAAGGGAAAAGTTTCTGAGGACAAGATAAAAACGCCGCAATTTGGCATTTCACTTCCTAAAGGGAAAATTGAAGGAGATAGTCCAGATAGTCAAAAGAGAAGCTCCTTAAAGTTTCCATCTATTGACATCTCCGCTCCAAAAGTGGACTTAAACTTAAGTATGGAGTCAGAAGATATTTCTCTTGAGCCTGTTCAGATTCCAGATGTCACCATCAAGATGCCCAAAATCAGTCCTCCTAAGGCAGGTATGAAAGTGAAAGATGCCTATGCCGGTTCAAGTCCACAAAAAGATGTGAAATATGAGAAAGTTGAAGCAGAAAGTACTGTAGAGATTCCAGACGTAACTCTCAAAATGCCCAAAATAGGTCTTCCGAAATTGGGCTTAAAGAGTGATGTCAAGGAAGTTGAATCAGAGGTGGCAGCTGGGAAAAGTGAAGAGGAGGAACTTATACTGAAGGGTCCTAAGATCAAACTACCAAGTTTTGGAGGTTTCCTAGTAAAAGAAAGGTCCGAGGTCGATGGATCTGATTCTTTCAAAGAAGCAGAGGGAAAGTTTAAACTTCCTTCAATTAAGATGCCATCGGTGGATATTTCCTTACCAAGAGTCCAAGACACAGAGCCAAGTAAATTTGAAGACACAGATAAGCTCGATAAAAAAGCACCAGAATCAGAAGGTATTGACTTCAAGTTTAAAATGCCCAAAGTCTCCTTACCCAAGCTTGATGTGACCACAAAACCTGGAAAACCGGACATGTCTCCTCCAAAATTTGGAATTCATATGCCTGGCGCTGATACAAAAATAAAAGGCGACAAACACAAAGAAGAAAAGTTAACTTCCTCTGATTTGGATATATCTTTTCAGAAGACAAAAGGTTTTGACCTTAGTTTAACCTCGCCCAAATCTGACCTTGGTGTGGAAAAGCCTAAAGTTGCAATGAAGCTTCCGAAAGTAGAGTTGGAATCAATAGCATTTGATGGCCAGATGGGAGATGCCAAGGTAGGCATTCCTTCTATCAAAATGCCGGTTCTCGAGATAGATGCTCCAAGCCTTAACGTTGATTTGAATATGCCAAAAGTGACAGCTGGAGGTATTGAGACGTCTCTTGAAGACAAAGAAACTAAATTCCAAATGCCAAAGATTAATATTCCTAAACTTAGTGATGTCGCCAGAGATATGGCTGTTGAACTTGATGTGCCGAAAGTGACAGGTGACATTTCTGCACCACACCTAAAAACTGTGGTGGATACAGAAGATGCAGGAGTAAAGATGAGTTTGCCAAAATTTGGGATTTTACTTGGAAAATCCACAGAGGTCGGTGAAATAAAAGAAAAGGTTGAAGTGAAACTTCCTAAAGCAAAACAAGAAGCGGTGGTAGAAGATGCAGAAGCTAAACTAAAGCTGCCATCTGTAAAGCTTCCTACTCTCGAGATAACAACGCCAAAAATCCCTGATGTGGATATCAGTGCAGACATTGCATCTGTTGAAGTTGATGTGTCTAGTAAAGAAGATTTGGAAGCCGTTGCTTCTGGTGATGCAAAATGGAAGGCACCAAAGTTCTCTTTTCGTAAACTCGGCATTGCTGGATCCAAATCCAAGAAAGGTGAAGGTGATGTGAAAACAAAAGATACGGACGGAGACACTGAACTCGCAGTCAAAGGACCAAAAATGAAGATGCCAAAGTTTGGAATAGTTTTCCCCAAATCAAAACAGGACGTTGAAGGGGAAGTAGAGATGAAGACTAGCAGAGGGAAGGTAGACGCCTCTGCTGCTCAGGTGGACTTATCCTCTGATGGAAAAGTTAAGATGCCATCTGTGAAACTTCCGTCGGTTGATATCTCAGCTCCAAAGTTAGAGGTTGATATTGCCCTTCCCAAAGGAGATGTATCTCCAGTGTCAGACAAAGCTCCCGAGATTAATATTGATGTCCCAGATGTGAAATTAAACCTTCCTAAATTTTCCATGCCAAAATTTGGAAGAAGCAAAGGTGGCGATGAAGAAACTGACATTGAGAAAACTAAAGTGCACGGTAAAGTTTCCTCATCTAAATCTGCAAAAGGTGACGCTTCTGGTGAACTTGATGGAAAAAGCCCCGAAACCAAGGGGAAAGGTCGGGAACTCAAAATGAAAATGTCTGCTATCAAGATGCCTTCATTTGGAATCTCGAGGAAAGATACAGAAGGTTCTGAGATAAAACTTGGTGTAGGTTCTGCAGAACATAAAACTAAAAAAGGTAAGACTGTAGCTCAGGATGCAAAAGTGTCCCCAGAGTCTGAAGACAGCAACGGAAAGACGTCTTTTATAAAAATGCCTTCATTTAAAATCTCATCTCCAAAAGTGAAGTCCCCAGAAGTAGATCTGGAATTAAAGGGTTCAAAAGAAAATCTTCAAATGCCTGATGTCCACGTCAAGGTCCCTGAGGTCGAGTTACCTTCTTTTAGCCTAAAGAGTGACAAAACAGTTGATATCTCTCTTTCGAAGACAGACTCCAAAAAGTCATTGGGACCAAAAGATTCAGAACTTCACCGCGGTGATAAAATAAAGATCCCTCCACTTCCATCTGCACCTGAATTACAGATTTCTGTCCCCTGTGTTACTCCAGACATCTCTACAACCATACCAAAGGTAGAAGTAGGTGTTTCTGATGCAGACATTAAAAGATATGAAGGAGATTTTAAGATACCGAAGCTTCCTTCCATTGGTGTCGAATTAGATATTGGTTTGCCCAAAGTAGGTCTGGAGCATGAGGCTGATGTGAGCATGGAAAAATCTGCCAAAATAAAAATGCCAAAGGTTGATCTTCCAAAGTTTGATGAATTGGAAACCAAGGTGGACCTTAGCGGCATGAAAGCAAAAGACGTTGAATATGAAGGAAAAATTAAAGGGCCTAAGCTAAGACTACCACATGTTGATATTTCTCTTCCAAAAGTAAGTTTAGACGAAGAAGACATACCATTCATTGAAGTTGAGTCTAAAATGCAAGGTTCAAGGGCTGAAGTAAGTACCACCGAAGGAATGTTCAGTTTGCCATCTGTAGAGCTCCCAAAAATGTCTACTCCCAAAATAAGAGCTCCCGAACTGGAACTAGACATTAGTCTTAAGGACGATTTGAAAGCGAGTGACTTATCCAAGTCGACCAAAGTAGAATCAAGCGGCTCTGAAGGTGAACAACACGATTTCAAGCTCAAAATGCCAAAAATAAAGATGCCTAAGTTTGGTGGTTCCATGGCAGGTGCAGAGGAAGGGACTGTGAAAGCAGATGCCAAAACTTCCAAAACAGCAGAAAGTGCTGAATCAGGTATCATGGGATTTAAAATAAAAATGCCTAAACTCCAAGTGGGATCACATAAAGGAAAAGGAGGGGAGGACAAAGAAAGTGACCACAAAATGGCTACGAAAGGAGATGTGAAGGTCTCAGATCACGAGGACTCCGACAGTGGTCATACCTTCAAAATCAAGATGCCCTCATTTGGAATATCAAAAGGAAGTACTGAATCCGGCACAGAACCTTTGCATCCTTCTGAAGAGAGCGGAGAGTTAAAATTTAAAATGCCAAAAATTACTTTGCCTGATGTTGGGTTTTCAGGAGGTGAAGGGGCTTCTTTAGAAAGTGGTCACACTGAAGGCGCTGGCAAGGTAAAATCTATCACATCATCAAGTATTGAAGATTTAGAGTTAGATGTAGGGCTGAAAATGCCAAAAATTAGGATGCCTACAATTGGCCTACCAGGGCGAAAGGGAGACGATGACATGGAAATATCTCTTGACGAGGAATCTGAGAAGAAGAAGTCATTGTTTAAGATGCCCGATGTGGAACTATCTACCCCCAAGATAAAAGCACATGGTGAATATGAAGTGGATGGAGCCAAACTGGAGCACCGGCTGTCCAAGGATCTAGAGGGAGGAGATTCTGTGAAGAAGAGCAGTAAAATCAAACATGACACATCGGAAGAAGATGCCGAAATGGGCTTGAAAGTAAAACTACCAACATTAGCGGTCAGTTTGCCAAAAGTTGTATCTGGAGATGTTGAACTTTCTCCACCTAAGCTAAAGTCAGAAACAAAGGACAGCGACATCGCTCTGAAAAGTTTACGTTCTGAACAGGAGTCGGATCATCATGAAGGGAAGAAGGCGAAAAAGAATATTTTCTCACTAAGCAAAAGCAAGGACAAAAGTGCAGGTCTAATATCATCCGATTTAGACACAAGTCTAGAACTTGACGGACCTGACCTGAAGATAAAGTTACCAAAAATAAAAATGAAACCTTCCTTTGGTCGTTCAAAAGGCAAAGGTAAAGGGTCCGAAGTGAATGGAGGAGAAGAAGAAACCGACGCAGACTCAAGCGATGCCATCACTAAATCTTCAAAGATCAAGTTCCCCAGATTAGGCTTTTCCTCCTCCAAAGGTCATTCCGGGGATGTAAATTTAAATGGAACCCACGGCCATGTGAATGGGGACACCGATGTATCTACTCAAGATGTAAAGGTTGGTAAACTTAAGTTTCCAAAAGTAGAATTTTCCTCACCTTACAAGGGCAAAGAAGCAGACTCAGAAATGAATCTCAAGTTAGTCAAGACAGAAGAACCGGAATCGAAAGATGAAGGCACCGAGAGCTCGTTTTCCTATAAATTTAAGTCTCCCAAAATTGCTTTTTCTGGTTTCAAGAAAAAAGAAAAAGGTGAAGATCACATAATAAGCTCCTCTGCCAGAACCGAGATGGCAACTATGGAAAATGTTAAAGAGGGGGACTCAAAGTCAGGGATGGGTCGGATCTCTCTTGGATTTCTTTCAAGTCGGTCCAAGGGAGAATACACAGTGGACAATAGCGGTATACAGAAAGACAACGAGGGCGACACCGCTAAAGACAAGTCATCAAAGTATAAGATCCCCAAACTGGCTCTGAATTCCAAATCAGAGGAGGAATCAAGTAAAGAAGAAAGTTCTCAAGAAGGTTTCAAAATCGCCCTGCCGCAGATGAGCTTTACCACCCACCAAGAAGAACAAACCACCCAAGAAGAAGAAACAACCCTGGGCTTCATAAAAGTGACGACAACCAAACAAATCAAGACAGAGACTGTGACAGAAAAGACGCTGGCTATATAATACATCACTCGTCTTAGCCAAGGACTTGACTCGCCAACAACTATCCTCAAGCGTTGCAGGATGCATGTTCCATAATAATCTCTCCACTCTAATCTCCCCTGCACCTCAGTGGGGGGGGGTCCTCCAAGACCGACTCCATGACGGTGACCATACCCGTCTGTGTTTTAACTCTCTTAAATCAATGTGGTTATGATTTAACACACGACAAACCAGAAGAAACCTAGAAATGTAGATGAAATATGGTGTTTCGATTTATGCCGTGAGGACTCTTGAGTCAATACAATGGTGGGTAGGGTTGTGGTCACCACGTCGTAGGTTCAGCGAGTTAGAATATTGGAGTTAGGACCTGATGGTTGTTTTACAGGGCGGGATTAAAGGAGGGGCTCATGGGGCTCGAGCCCCAGGGCCCCCACCACTTTCACTTTTTAAGTGGCCCCCACCAGTTGGCAGGCTACATACTACAGGGGGCTGGCAGGCTACATACTACAGGGGGCTGGCAGGCTACATACTACAGGGGGCTGGCAGGATACATACTACAGGGGGCTGGCAGGCTATAAACTTCTAAAAACATTGTTGGAAGGGCCCCCACCAGTTTGCGCCCAGGGGCCCCCACCACCCTTAATCCAGCCCTGTTGTTTTAAGTTATTTTTATATGGTCACTTCCACTTGTACCATATACACTGGTCCATTGTTAGTTTTTGGTGACGGAAAAATCACTGACCCGCTAGTGATCCAGAAAAGTTTGGAATATTTGGGTATTAGCACACCGAGTCCATATGACGGGAGCGAGTATTCAGCGCTCATTGTACTGTGTATACGTCTACTATTGGAATGAGTATAAAGCTTTAGGGGGCGCCTACTTTTTCTTGAGGTCCTCACACATTTGTCGAGAGACCTTCGTAGTGCCGCCCGGGTGACGATCTTTTTTCCAAGCCTCGTTACAGCCTCTACGTGTTTTACATATTTCGTCTTGCACCAATTTTTTAGACTCTTATTTCTATGGATAACACTTGGTATGGGAAAGAGCATGACCACAGAGTATGACCACATCATACCACCTTATAAGAATGCCACGTGGGGGTCATCTACTAACCATGGAGCAACAATCACTAACAATGGACCTTGTGGTCGCTTTAGGACCAGAGTGAAGTTAACCTTCTGATCCCTATAGTGCTGTTCAGGAACCTAAAGGCAGATAAGATATTAGACTGTAAGGACTTTCCATGAGTATTGTAACAAACAGATGGAGGAGCTTTTATGTGGACATTAATTTAATTAACTTTATCAACCCAGCCCTCCCCCCCCCCCCAAAAAAAAAAACTTGCATAACAAACATTTTACTTATCTATGAATCTGCTGTGGTCATGTGTGAGCCGGGCAGACGTGATGGCTTCATCTCCATGGTTTGGGTTACTACTCTATGGAGCGGTACCATATAGATGTCCTTAAAGGGAACCTGTCACCAGGGACCGCATTTTTCACTAAAGAAGGATTGTAAAAGCCCATCACACCTGCAGTGCACATCTGCCTTTCTGCCTTTTCTAAGCATTTGCATTACAATATAATTGTGAGTTATAACTTACCTTGCACCCTGACAAAATCCTGGGGTAGTCACAGGGGTTGGGCTTTGGTTTGGATGCATTTCAAAAAACAACATGTGCCTTGTCTGTGTTACTCCCTCCTCATATCTTGGCCCCCACCTTTGTGCTCTTGTACAGCTCCTCCCTCCTGCTCCTTCTCAGAGGTCACAGCCTGGTGAGATGACATCAGTGGGAGAGGGAGGAGCTGTACAGGAGCACAAAGTTGGAGGCAGCCTGCAGCTCAGACAAGTCACATGTTGTTTTTTTTTTAAATGCATCCAAACCAAAGCCCAACCCCTGTGACTACCCCAGGATTTTGTCAGGGTGCAAGAGTAACACACAAATGCTTAGAAAAGGCAGATGTGCACTGCAGGTGTCATGGGCTTTTACAATCTGTCTTTAGTGAAAAAATTAGGTCCCTGGTGACAGGTTCCCTTTAAGGGAGTTGTACAAGTTTAGGAGGATATGACCGCTTTATGGCCAAGATAATTGTTCATCTTAAAGTAACCATCTGAAATGTCCCGGGCATAAAAATCTTTGTCATCCAGTAGAAGGCCTCTAGTTCTAAGGTCTTGGGCAGAGTTCAGTGCCCTCATATCTTACTACATCCAACATCCTGGAATCCGATGCCTTACTTCCTGCCGGAAAAAAAATGGCCGACGAAAATGTGTATTCCCTTTGCGGTCTACGAGTTTTGTATATCTTGGGTTGTAATTTGGTGAAATATCGTCTGCTCCTACATAGGCAATAGGCTTTGTCGCCGTGCGTAGGGGTTTTATTATTTTGGGGGTTAGAGGGAGGGGTGTGAGAGAGTTTCTTGCCCTGCTGACTGATGTGATATCTGCATTCACCAGAAATAACCACATATCTGTGTAAAGATAAGTGTGAATCTCTAGGACGGGGTGCGCCGACCAGTGGCTCTGCAGTTGTCACGAGACTGTCACGAGCATCGCAACAACTGAGGAGCCACCGGCTGGAGCCCACGGCTCTAGAAGCTTCTACAAGATGTATATTGTCCTTTTTGTATTTGCTATTATTGTTAATTATTAAAAAAAAGAAAGAAAAACTTTATATTTGAAGTGGAACCTATCGTTTTTGTAAAGTACCAACTAACCCCCCCTCTGCTTACCGATTTCTTCTACTTTTTTTTTAAGTGGTGTTTTGATGTAGTAATCCAATCTTTAACCAAAATGTTTTAATAAACGTTTCACTGAAAACCTCGATGATTGGTACCAGTCTGCGTCTTTACGGTTTGAACGTTGTTGGATTTTTTTGCCAGATGCTCCTTAAATCGGTTCTGGGCGGATTTAGATGTGAGGTGGGTGTGGTCACATGAACAAAGTGGGTGGGATTTGTATAAAAGGAAGTCAATGTGTGGGTGGGGCTAGAAAAGGATTCTCATTCACATATTATCTACAGGAATACAGTCAATTTTGTAGTTGATGTCAATAACCAAAACCATAGGTGCCTCTCGTCCTCAGTTTTCTAGATCTCTGCTTGCTGTAATGCGAGAGAAAGCTTAGTTATTTGCTTCTATTGGTTAGAAAACAGTCCCTGGTCATGTGATGTCACACAGGTGCACAACTTGTTAGATCACAGAGAGTAATCAGAGCTGTGTGATCAGAGTGTGGTCATCACATGACCAGGGATATAAAGAGCCATGCACCTGTGTCACATCAGATCAACAGGGATATAACGAGCTGTGCACCTGTGTGACGTCACATGACCAGGGATATAACGAGCTGTGCACCTGTGTGACGTCACATGACCAGGGATATAACGAGCTGTGCACCTGTGTGACATCACATGACATGGGATATAATGAGCCGTGCACCTGTGTGACGTCACATGACCAGGGATATAACGAGCCCTGCACCTGTGACATCACATGACCAGGGATATAACGAACAGTGCACCTGTGTGATGTCACATGACCAGGGATATAATGAGCCGTGCACCTGTGTGACATCACATGACCAGGGATATAACGAGCCGTGCACCTGTGTGACATCACATGACCAGGGATGTAAATAGCCGTGCACCTTTGTGACATCACATGATCAGGGATGTAAAGAGCCGTGCACCTGTGAGACATCACATGACCAAGGATATAATGTGCTGTGCACCTGTGTGACATCACATGACAAGGTATATAACGAACTGCGCACTTGTGCACACCTTTGTGACTTCACATGACCAGGGATATAACGAGCCGTGCACCTGTGTGACATCACATGACCAGGGATGTAAAGAGCCGTGCACCTGTGTGACATCACATGATCAGGGATGTAAAGAGCCATGCACCTGTGTGACATCACATGACCAAGGATATAATGTGCTGTGCACCTGTGTGACATCACATGACAAGGTATATAACGAACTGCGCACCTGTGCACACCTTTGTGACTTCACATGATAAGGGATATAATGAGCTGAGCACCTGTGTGACATCACTTGACCAGGGATATAACGAGGAGTGCACCTGTGTGACATCACATGACTTTCTGTCCCATCACCGGTCCATCTTCTCGCACAATGCTTTACACTGCAGCGCCACAAGCACCAGTACACAGTATAGACTTTAAGGAGGTCACTGGATTTATTTTCTTTTGCACATAATACAAATACAGAAGGATTAGATACAAAATCCGGACAGTCAGGATTTGCGGTTTCAGCTTTTAGGCTACAGAACAGATTTGGGAACGTGAAGTTTTTTAATATCTTTTATGTTTTCTTTAACAAACCCATCAGGTTTTTATAAAAGATGAATAAGAAAGGCTGCGAGTGGCAGTGTTTGTACCGAGCTTCATCTTGCGTCCTGGGCTCGTATGGCAGTGATTGACGACGCCCCATATGTGCTAATAACATCCGGTCACAATGATGGCGGACACCCGACGCCCCCTTACGTATAGAAAGGGAATGGGAGAAGAGGACAATAACAGGAGTCCACGGCCACTGAGAGAATATGTAACCAGTGACCTGATTGGTTAATATGGGCAGCGCCATTATTCAAGTCATGTCCTCAGGAGACGAGTCAATGGGAGATCTACGGGGCGAATCATTAAAGGCTTTTTTAAAGAATCTACAAATTCTTTAAAAATCTACAAAGAATGAACAATTTGTGACAAGACCAAACCTGCACCTTTAAATGGTTTCGCCACTTTACCTCACGTTTTTTTTGTAATGTAAGTGTAAGGCTGCATTCACACAGCCGGATGGGGGACGTATATGCGTCGGATATATACGTCCCCCATTAACGGCAATCAGCGCACGGTGCCGTAAGGGAGGGGACGTGTGCTGCACTCTACCGTTCCGTAGCCAGGAGAAAGAGAGGAAATGTCCTAGCTTTCCCCGGAATAAGACGCTGTGCCCCATGTTTCTCTATGGAGAGAGGTGGGTGTGAGCAGCGCTCCCCGGCGCGGACGTGTGCCCGCCATGCTACGGTACGTTAGTGTGAATGTAGCTTAAGTGTGTGGGGGCAGGATATGAGGTAATTTACCAATACAGGCAGTCCATCAGTTTGTTCTTAAGTTGAATTTGTATGTAAGTCGAAACTGTATATTTTATAATTGTAGCTTCAGACAATTTTTTTTTTTTCCCCAGTGACAGATTTTCAAAATTTTTGCTGTAATGAGACCAGGGATTAGCAATAAATCTTCATTACAGACACCTTACAGCTGATCATTGCAGCCTGGGACTATAGTAACATCCAGAGAGGTCACCAGAGGTCGCAGTGGGCAGAGGGGTCGTCTGTAACTCGGGTGTCCTTAAGTAGGGAACAGCCTGTATACATCTATTACTAGTTCTGCTCTGCTTTCTTGACATGTAAAGTGAAGCTTCCTGTCCTTTACCTCCATATAAAATGGCGGCAGATGGAGGGTCATGTGATTTCTATCTGTCCATGAACAATCGCCCTGTCAGGACCTTATGATAGTATTTAGGAATATAAGACTAAGGTCCTTGTAGGGTGATTCCTCGTGCACAGTTAGAGATCACAGGACCCTCCACTTGTGGCCATTTTGGACAGGACTGATGAGGTAAAAGACAGAACGTTTCCTTATTTCAAGAAAAATGAGCAGAACTATTAATATATATATATATATATATATATATCCTAATATCCTGCCCCCATCGTACGCACAAACATTAAAAAAAATCATGAGGTAAGGTGGCCAATCCCTTTAAGGTGATTGTTATACTAAATGGCCTTGGGACCTTAGTGACTGCTTCCCCTGATATAGAGACACCCCTGTCCGTCGTCCATGTACACAGCCAGCGCTTATATCAATATATATATATGTATACTGATTGACTGCTTCCCCTGACACAGATACACCCCTGTCCGTCGTCCATGTACACAGCTAGCGCATATATATATATGTATACTGAGTGACTGCTTCCCCTGATATAGAGACACCCCTGTCCGTCGTCCATGTACACAGGTAGCGCTTATATATATATACTGAGTGTCTGCAATCCACTCAATGTAGTCGCTGCACTCCCTGTTGCTAGGCGACACCTGTGCACTTTGAGGCCTAGTAGATGACGTGGCCACGTGGTGGTGCTGAGGGCCACGGAGATGAATGTTATTGTGGATGTAAATAATTACAAGGGTTTTATAGGGAGAAATAGTTTAATATTTTCTTTCGGCTGAGGTGACTTTGTCTCCTTTTTCGATACCTGAAATACATCCAGCGTGTAAATACAACTCTTATACGTAAGCGCCTGTTATATGACGTATAGGAGGACTTTATACACTCGTAAACAACACGATCTGCGGATTATAATCTATTATGAAGGTAAATTTACACTTTAAACAGACACCTGAGTCAATTCTCCTGGATATGTACAGAGATGTGTCTATATACACATTATATATGGTAAAGTCTATAGTCACGGGGCGGATATCAGCAATTATTCGTTTTTTTAGTTTTTTGGATAATGTGTCTGACTGTGAACTGATTAATGACTGATCAGCCAGACACATACAGCGGATAATACAGTATATACACGTAGGGGGAGATTTATCATGAAGTTTCTGAGGTAAAAATGTTCTTGTTGCCCATGGAAACCAATCAGAGCTCAGCTATAATTTTATAAACAGCTGTGGGAAAATGAAAGCTGAGCTCTGATTGGTTGCAATGGGCAACCAGAACAGTTCTGCTTAAAGAGACTTATGATAAATCTCCCGCATAGACACTGACTGGAAATTCTCTTTGTGACCAGCAGATGGCGGCGTGGAACGAGAAATGCTTTACTGCGCTGCTGTATATGGAACGACTCTCATGATTTGAGGGATTTTTTAACGCATAATGGAAGATGTTTAGAGATAAAATGACTTGGAGGAAATTGTAAAAAGCACATTTTTTCCAATATTATGAAGTAACAGATTTGATAGCCAGACCTGATAATGTATGGGGGGGGGCCTTCTGACAAAACCTCAATAGCAGAAGACAGGATGGGCCATGTTGGCAGGCCTAATCCTTTACTGCCAGGCCTCATTTGGGATTGAAATTAACCCCTGATACACTTGGGTTATCCAGTGCAATAACCTAATAACTGGTCATGTGATCAAAACAGCTCAAAAGGAGGGGTCATTTTACTTAATTTTATTTTTTTGCTTACGGCCATTGTATCTGGAATAAACTTTATTAGTAGTTGCTGGTGTCATGACACGGGGGTCGTGTGCTGTTTTTTTGGAATCTGTTTCACTCAATTTATTCGTGTTATTGCAGTTTTTATTCTCTCCATAAATTTTGGTCCTTGTAAAACTTAGACCTGTGTTTGAGACAGTTCTCTTAAAGGGGTTGTACGGGATCAGAAAAGAACCTAAAACAGCGCCACACTTGCCCACTGCAACTAAGCTTTATTCACTTTAATTGAGCCTAACTGCAATACCAGACGTGACCTGTAGACAGTGGGGGCGCTGTTTATGGAAGAGAGCAGCTAAGTTTTACTCTCAATTTAAAGTTTTAGATTTTTCTCTATTTCTCCATTTCCCACTACTTTTTTTCTAGGATGGTATATGGTCTTCTGGTTTCTAGGTATATTTTTGGGGAGCAAAGCGATCCCTTTATTCCCTATACAGATCTGGTTGGTAAAGGAGAAAGCCAAGACATTACCCTCCAGCGTCTCCAGGGTATCACATTATTTTGGTCAATTTACATTCCATAAAGGTCAAATGGAACTAAGAAAATATATATTAAATATGGAAAACATTTTGGCATTTAAGTTACATTGATAAAAAAAAAATACAAATAAAACATAAAGCTACAAAAATAACATAAATGGTTCTATACAGGAAGTATCGTCGTCTACGCCGGATTACAATTTGGCACAAAGAAATGAGATGAAATGGTGAAGACTCCGATCCGTAGATGGTTCTCCTGTGCACAGAGGAGGCGGCCATTACTACGGTTCTCTATAGTATCCACCTCCGCTACGTGCACTCGGCCATAGACAAAACGGTAAAATCAGATTATCTGATGGGCCCCAAGGAGACCCCGGTCCGATACTGGCGCCACTTACTACACAGATGCATCGATATTCTGGAGCCATTCATATAGTTGACAATATGAAATCACATGAACCCCCTTAAAGGGGTCTTCCAGTTTTTGTGTCTAATTATTAGCTATCCTATCAGATGGCAGGGGTCTGACACCGGGAACCCCCACCAATCAGCTGTGAAAACAGACTGCGGCTTGTGGATGAGTCCTGTGATTTCCTCACCATCTAACGTGCACAGCGCCATTCCCTGTATAGTGGAGGTGGTCGGTACTGCAATAAAAGCCCATGCACTTGAAATGAGACTGAACTTCAAACAGGTCATGTGACCGATGGTTGTGACATCACAAGACGGGAAGGAGGAACTCATAGTCACTGGGGGGCTGCAACTGATTTAAAGGGGCTGTGCGGTCACAAAATCTTGCGGATCAAGAGAATGGGGGTTTGCTGTCCCAAATGAATGGAGTGCAGGTCAGGCATCCCTTGACTATGACAATGATGAAGTAGCTTAGCCATATCTTGAGTGCCATAAGACACATGTGTAACCATATACTGTATTCATTTGGGGGTACACGGGACCCCTGTTCTCATGATCCATGGGGGTCCTACTGCTGGAAATCCCATCAATCACCATGTAATCCCCTATATCTTGGATAAGGGATATCCTGTGACATGACAACCCCTTTACCTGGGAATGCCAGGTGTCGGTCCCCCTACAATTCTTGGAATACCCCTTTACTGTTTGTGTCTATGGCCTCTTGTGACAGTTCCATGCCCTTCCAGCAGATGGCGCTAGAGAGCAGAGAAGTGGCTACTCATGCAGATGAATAATTTAGGACAGACCTACAATATATACAAATAAATAAGAAAACATGATACCCTGGAAGCAGCGACAGGAACCGCATGGACAGCCGAACGGGGGGCTCCTGCCTAATGTGGCAGAAAACTGCAATAATGTGAGCGACCCCTGCGCTACCTCCAATATACCCCACCTCAGCACCTCGCTATCACTTACCTCGAACCTCCTCTGCACCTACGGAGCCCTTATGCATATACAGACTTTTATAACATTCATGTTTCCTGCATCCAAGTCCCAATCATCTATGACCCCACATATCAAGATCCTTCTGCATCTTCTCCACATCCCACAATCCTCAGCCCGAGTGGCTATGACATAGGTTAAGGGGGAACCCTACAAATACCACCCATCGATATGGATGTCGTCTTTGTGATCAGATGATCTCCATTTATACCCACCCACCCCCGGACTGACATCTGGAGTCCTACTGGTCCGCCCAGGACTGGCAGTCCATGGAGAGTTTTTCTGGTGGCATCTTGGCTACAATTCTATCTGGAAAGTTTTCTGAAGTTCATTGGAGAAAGGATTCGCCATTCGTTGTTGAGACTTAGATTCAAGTGCTGCCCACTGAGCTTCAAACTGGTCCACCTCCTGTGCCGTGGATGCCAATCTCAGCTGGCTGGGATCTGGGGGCCACGTACCATTGGCAGTGCCATTTGACTTGGGTCCTAATGGGGCAGGATGTGACGGGACAGGGTTCGGGACACTTGTGGTTGAAGAGTGCAGTATACTCTGGGGGAACGGGTTGGTTTTACTTGCCAGGTTGGATGATGGTACTTGGGTAGCAGAGCAAAAAACATTGGCCACCATCTGAGATGGAGTAATGCCCACCACGGGGACACTTGGAGCAGGGTACGACATAGATGGGGTATAACCACCTACAGGTACATAAGCAGGCTGCATATGAGGAGCGATAAACATGCCAACAGGAGCGGGGGCAGCATCATAGGATACGGGATATGCCTGCACGGCAGTTGGCACCGCCATGGGCACGGCCACCATGGGTTGCGGCACAGGCTCTTGTTGTTGTTGTTGCTGCTGCTGCTGCTGGGCTTTGGCTGCCTTTGCTACTTCTTCCAGCCATCGCTCTGCCTCAGATGGAGTTCGGCGATGACCCATCTGAAAGTTAGAAGGGGCTGGGGCGGCCAGTGCTGGATCGGTCCATCCTGGGATATCTAGAAGGGAAAATGAGACGTGTGTCAACGTGGAATTGGAAAGGTTGCAAAGTCCTCACTAGATGTTAACAGACTGCTAAGGGCCAGGACAGACTGGCGCAGATGGGACAACCAGGGGCGTAACTACAGCAGTAACAGCCATGGCAGCTGCTATGGGACCCACAGTGTCAGGGGGCCCCCGGAACCTGGCGTATTGGGTGTAAATATGCTGTATGTGTGTATATATGATCTGTAGATGTCATGTGTATATGCTGTGTATATGATGCATGGTTGTATATGGTATTGTATGTATGTGTCTATATGCTGTATGTATGTATATAGGGTGTATATACTGTATGCATATTTTTTTAAGGGGTAAGCGGGGCCCCATTCAGAAGCTTGCTGTGGGGCCCCATTCAGAAGTCTGCTATGGGGCCCTGCTTCTCCTAGTTACGCCCCGTAGGACAACCACTAGCTAGACACAAGTGCAGGGATCATGGGCTCAGCGCTCCTTGTTCTATCCTCTGGGTTCCTACCATAAAAACTGTACTGAGACTCAAGCATGTGACTCACTTTGTGCCGTCTGTCGTGGGGCCACATGAGGAGGGGTCATAGTGCCATTTCCATTGATAAAGGGGTCCTCCGGTGGTTTGTTAGTGAAGGAGTTATTGATCTGGTTGCATAGATCAGTAATTCCATCTGGATCGGGAGGTCCTGCAGGATCCATTTCTGGAACTGAGAGGATAAAAATGGCAATCATTATGTTGTTTTGATAAGACTACAATAAGCCACAATAAGGTGTCCTAAGGATGGCGCATGCACAGATTGGCAGCTGGAGTGACTGTGGGGGCTGGAAATCTTCAGGTCTGACAACATCAATCAAGCCCCCAGGTCACATGATACAGTCTCACAGACTTCTCTCAAGCTGCACCAGTTCTCTAGAATGCGCTATCCCAGAAATCAATCCTAAAGCGCTGCATAATCTGTTGCCAATATATAAATGATTCTTACGGTTAATTTCTCACCTTGACTTTTGTCCTGGAAGTTGGTCTTGCGCTGTAAGGTGGAGGGGAGCTCGTTGAGTCTCAGTGACAACTGCCTCTTGAAGGGGGAATTCTTCTGGCTCAGAGCGGGAAACCCTCGGAAAGATCCCTGTCTGACCAGCTGCTCCAGGGGTGCGTGTCTGCGGGGGATCGCATGCTGCCCCCCAGCTTCCCCCTTATCTGCCGGACCGCAATGACCCTGCAGAGGAGAAGAACTTTCCGCCTGGACCGGTGGGGGGATCGCAGGGACAATCTGGGTCTGAATCGCTTCAGCTGGGAAACACAGAATTCAGCATTGAGGCGATAACTTTTTCTCCCGTGTATTTTTTAAGGGGGACTTGGGGTTTTTAGCGTCATTTTACCTTTCTTTTTTTCCTGGGCTTGCTTCATGACATCTTCCCTTTCAGTTTGCTGAGATCCGGACGTGACTCGGAATGATCCCTCGCGGGCAAAGCTGGTGCGGCTGGCATCAAAGGACGCGGTGACTCCGCACTCCTTCTCCCGCTTCTGCTTGCGCTCAAGGCAGGCGGCAAACGCACAACCCACAGCGTGGCTCAGGCGCTCCCCCTATAGGCAGACACAGGGGTTAGGGGCAATCAGTAATATCGCTCAATGGAGCAAAGCTGCAATACCACACACAACCTGTGGACAGGGGGTGGCGCTGTTTCCAAAAATACTGCAGCCATTTGTCATTAATCCTTTACAAAGACATTTCACCCGATGCTATACAGACAGGTGTAACCCGCCATGAGCTCACCGAATCTTTCAATGCCATAAAGCAATGACATATCCAGCGTCGGGTGGTCCCATCTCGACATATATAGGAGAAGGCTTTGTCAAAGTTGCGGTCCGGTGCACAGAATGAAACCTTTTCGATAGTTTGGTCCACTATGAGGTCCTGAGAGATGAAAAGAATGATGGGATTAGATACAAGTGGGTGTTACCAGGGGGGGTGTGGCCTAGATGTTCTGATACTGCCCAATCAGCACTGATTACAGATTATCTAGGGACAAGCCCACGCCCAGTTGTCAGTTTACACCGGGGGGAATAACAGAGGAACGATAACTACTCTGAATCAGTCTCACCTTCGTCTTATCATCCACAACTCGCAGTCCGTCAGCCGAAACCCACAAAATGGCTTTTACCGACTTCTTCCCGAGCTAAAAAAAATCGATAAAAATGAGTTTAATGCACAGAAGTGACAGGATTACACACAATCACTATAAGTCCGTGTACAATCTGCTTCCAAATACTAATTCACGTCTCACTAAATTCTTAATTCCATCCAGGGGAACGCAATATGGACTTGTCACCCAGCTTTCCCAATGTCCTGACAGCAACTCTCCCTAATTCTGAGGTCATTGATCTTCTGCTTTTGCAGCACTAGGTCAGTGCTTTATGGCGATCACTATTTGGGTTGTCACCCATCTAGAATGATGTAAATGGTCTTAGTTATCCATCCAGACACGGGAATGTGTGATGTCTGGGGGTCCCGCCACATTTCATATGCAAATCTATAGACATGTATCACCGACTCCCTGGAACATCCCGCACGAAAGCCCCCAAAATTGTCTTTCCCTACTATCTGACAGCCCTGGCTCCGGGCGACTCCATTACTCCCCTTATATTATTATATTACCCCTGTAATGAGAAGTCACAGGTTATTTCACACACTGACCAATTTCAGCTTCTTCACAGCATCTTCACACACGTGCATCCCCCGCGACTCCTCCACCTCCACATGTCCCAGGTACTGAGAAGAACGAGGAGACAAGACATTAATAGGGGGCAGAGCCAAAACTAGGATCTTATCAGGGAGCAAAACAGCTGGTGAGCACTAGGGGGCAGCACAGGCCAACACACTGACATAGAGAGAGATAGATAGGAGATAGATAGATAGATAGATAGATAGATAGGAGATAGATAGATAGATAGATAGAGAGATAGAGAGATAGATAGATAGAGAGATAAGAGATAGATAGATAGATAGGAGATAGATAGATAGATAGATAGATAGATAGGAGATAGATAGATAGATAGAGAGATAGAGAGATAGATAGATAGAGAGATAGAGAGATAGGAGATAGATAGATAGATAGATAAATATGAGATAGATAGATAGGAGATAGATAGATAGATAGATAGATAGATAGATAGATAGATAGATAGATAGGAGATAGATAGATAGATAGATAGATAGGAGATAGATAGGAGATAGATAGATAGATAGATAGATAGATAGATAGATAGATAGATAGATAGGAGATAGATAGATAGATAGATAGATAGATAGATAGGAGATAGATAGATAGATAGATAGATAGGAGATAGATAGATAGATAGATAGATAGATAGATAGATAGATAGATAGATAGGAGATAGATAGATAGATAGATAGATAGATAGATAGGAGATAGATAGATAGATAGATAGATAGATAGATAGATAGATAGGAGATAGATAGATAGATAGATAGATAGATAGATAGATAGATATGAGATAGATAGATAGGAGATAGATAGATAGATAGATAGATAGATAGATAGATAGGAGATAGATAGATAGATAGATAGATAGATAGATAGATAGATAGATAGATAGATAGATAGGAGATAGATAGATAGGAGATAGATAGATAGATAGATAGATAGATAGATAGATAGGAGATAGATAGATAGATAGATAGATAGGAGATAGATAGATAGATAGATAGATAGATAGATAGATAGATAGGAGATAGATAGATAGATAGATAGATAGATAGATAGATAGATAGGAGATAGATAGATAGATAGATAGATAGATAGATAGGAGATAGATAGATAGATAGATAGATAGATAGATAGATAGATAGATAGATATGAGATAGATAGATAGGAGATAGATAGATAGATAGATAGATAGATAGATAGATAGATAGATAGGAGATAGATAGATAGGAGATAGATAGATAGATAGATAGATAGGAGATAGATAGATAGATAGATAGATAGATAGATAAATGACGAAAAGGCAGCACAAAAATAGGTGAAAAAAACGGTGGTTTAATCCATAAAAGACGACGTTTCGGCTTGTGAGCCGAAACGTCGTCTTTTATGGATTAAACCACCGTTTTTTTCACCTATTTTTGTGCTGCCTTTTCGTCATTTGTCTATTGGAGGGTCCCTTCCCTGGCCAGGACCCATTACGGCTTTGCACATTATTAATTTTGTTTGGCTAACTATTCCCCAACAATTGCTATGCTGCTTGAACTTTTCTTTTTCTAGATAGATAGATAGATAGCTGATAGATAGATAGATAGATAGATAGGAGATAGATAGATATGAGATAGATATGAGATAGATATGAGATAAATAGATAGATAGGAGATAGATAGATAGATAGATAGATAGATAGGAGATAGATAGATAGATAGATAGGAGATAGATAGATAGATAGATAGGAGATAGATAGATAGATAGATAGGAGATAGATAGATAGATAGATAGATATGAGATAGGAGATAGATAGATATGAGATAGATATGAGATAGATATGAGATAGATAGATAGATAGATAGATAGATAGGAGATAGATAGATAGATAGATAGGAGATAGATAGATAGATAGATAGATAGATAGATAGATAGATAGATAGGAGATAGATAGATATGAGATAGATAGGAGATAGATAGATAGATAGATAGATAGATAGATAGATAGATAGATAGGAGATAGACAGATAGATAGATAGGAGATAGACAGATAGATAGATAGATAGATAGATAGGAGATAGATAGATAGATAGGAGATAGATAGATAGATAGATAGATAGATAGATAGGAGATAGATAGATAGATAGATAGGAGATAGATAGATAGATAGGAGATAGATAGATAGGAGATAGATAGATAGGAGATAGATAGATAGATAGATGTATAATATTGCGGAGGTTTATATGTAGAGGATTTGTTATTCTGGCCTCACCCTGACAGGGAAGCTGCACTTCCCCCTCCTCACGGCCTCCTCATCTGCCCCCCACTGGTGGGGTCGGCTCGCCTCCGGGACGTACGTTGGCTTTTTCCTCCGGAGGCTCTGCCGCAGTTTGTTCATCTCAGGAGGAGTCGCGCTAAAATAAGGAAAAGTAAATATATAATAAATGATAACAATGTATACGCTGATAATACAAATATGCAAATGTCTTAACCGCCTCAAGCATCCAAAGTGTTAATAATTCCCAGAATTCCAAGCTCCCCCCACCCTTCCAGACATATGTTTGGGTGAGATTGGAAACATATGTTGAGGAAGAAGACATTTACCCGGAAACTGCCAGAATGGGAAAGATCACACTAAAAAAACATCGCAAAATAAAGCGAGACCCCTCCCTGGGCGCAGCCGCGATTATAGAGATACTCAGCGATACCGAAAGATCAGCGCCAGGATTTATTATCCGGCCATTACATGAGCTGCGCTCCGCCTGGACCTGAAAAACCCCAATTACAGGGGCATTTAGAAAACTACAATATTTTAAAGTGGAACCTGTCAGCAGATATGACCCCATTAATAAAAGGGGATAAAAAGACCTTTATAGAATGTCCCTTTCTTATTTGAAATCTTAGCCATTTACCTATAAAAACATCTCCTCCAAAGTCATGAGCAGAGATGAGTCATATTTTGCCTGAAATGAGTCAAGCTTAGAGGCTGGAAGGGGGATAGTCTATCTTCAGTTCTGCAGGACCTAGAAACATGATGCTGGTGTCATATTAAAGATAAGAATCACGTCTTTTAGATTGCATAAGGCTTATGATTCTGTGATCTACAGAATAAATAGTTGGGAATGTGAGCTGCGGATAAAATTCTAGCTCCGACCTGAACCCAAAGCCTGATGTGATCGGAAATAGGAGATCTTTATCTTTAATATGATATATAAATAGGTTTCTCAGAAATAATGAACCAAAGGCAGGGGAGTCCAAAGTGTCACTCCCTCTGCAGCCTAAAAATTTGACTCTTCTCTGCTCATTTTCATGTGACTTTGGATGAGATGTTTAATAAATGGGTGAGATTTTATATAAAAGAGGGGACATTTCATCCACTGCCGGAGGAGACTTGTAGTTTAATGGGGTAAATCCTGGTGACAGGTTCTCTTAAAGTAGATTGTGCAGAATAAATATTATATATTTAAGCAACAGACACAACGGGTTCTAGAATTTTACAGAACATCATCTCATCTCTTCTATGGACCCTGCACACACAGACATGGCGGCCCCCACAGGCCAGATGGTGCGCACCTTTGGGCTGTATACACACATGGTATTTGCACGTGCGATAAAACTACAGCATAATAAGTAGAAAAGATCTCAATATTCACATTGGGAAATTTTTTGGATGCATAAATTGACACCTGAGGCCGGATTTTGGAATTTTCGAGGGGAAAGTAAACGTAATAACGTAAAGGAAATCTGCCACCAGGATGAAGGATTGTAAAACAAGCGCACTCACATGCTGGTATGTGCCCCCTCTGACTGGATCTGCTCTTCTTGCAGCTTCTTATGCACTGGTTTTTTTTAAAAAAATAAAGGTTTTAAAAATTATGCAAATTAGTCCATTGACATCTATGGAGCCCAGAGCCCCTAAGATTCATTTGCATAATTTTTGAAACTCTTTTTCCCTAGAAACAAGGTCCTTAGAAGCTAAAAGAAGAGCAGATCCTGTCAGAAGGGGGGCACACCAGGATGTCAATGTGCTTGGTTTACAATCCTTCAACCTGGTGGTAGATTTCCTTGAAGAAGTACCAGATCCTCTGTCTATGACTCTAGATTTACATCTAGCACCAGGATGCAGGATTGTAAACCAAGCACACTGACATACAAAAAAGGCTTTTAAAACTATGCAAATTACATATGTCAGTGTGCTTGGTTTACAATCCTGCATCCTGGTGCTAGATGTAAATCTAGAGTCATAGACAGAGGATCTGGTACTTCTTGGTGGTGGATGTCCTTTAATACATAAGAACATGTTTATCAAAACTGTGTAACCCAAAGCAGCCAATCACAGGGCTCCTTTGAGTTCTCCAGTACAGATTGTGACTTGAAAGTTGCGCTACTATTGGCCGCTATAGGCAACGAAGACATGGCCACCATGTGGGCCTCCTTCTAGCCAGGAGAGACTCCACACACTTCTTCATAACCTTATTGCTTAGAGGTTTCATCTGAGATCTGGAAGAAGACAAATTCTACCAAAATTTTGTAAACTGATTTAATTGAATTGGCCAGCGAGGGAGGAGGCAGCGAGGGAGGAGGCAGCGAGGAGGAGGCAGCGAGGGAGGAGGCAGCGAGGGAGGAGGCAGCGAGGAGGAGGCAGCGAGGGAGGAGGCAGCGAGGGAGGAGGCAGCGAGGGAGGAGGCAGCCAGGGAGGAGGCAGCGAGGGAGGAGGCAGCGAGGGAGGAGGCAGCGAGGGAGGAGGCAGCGAGGGAGGAATCAGCGAGGGAGGAGGCAGCGAGGGAGGAGGCAGCGAGGAGGGAGGAAGGAGGCAGCGAGGGAGGAGGCAGCGAGGAGGAGGCAGCGAGGGAGGAGGCAGCCAGGGAGGAGGCAGCCAGGGAGGAGGCAGCGAGGGAGGAGGCAGCGAGGGAGGAGGCAGCGAGGGAGGAATCAGCGAGGGAGGAGGCAGCGAGGGAGGAGGCAGCGAGGGAGGAGGCAGCGAGGGAGGAGGCAACGAGGGAGGAGGCAGCGAGGGAGGAGGCAGCGAGGGAGGAGGCAGCGAGGGAGGAATCAGCGAGGGAGGAGGCAGCGAGGGAGGAGGCAACGAGGGAGGAGGCAGCGAGGGAGGAGGCAGCGAGGGAGGAGGCAGCGAGGGAGGAATCAGCGAGGGAGGAGGCAGCGAGGGAGGAGGCAGCGAGAGAGGAGTCAGTGAGGGAAGATGCAGCGAGGGAGGAAGGAGGCAGCGAGGGAGGAAGGAGGCAGCGAGGGAGGAAGGAGGCAGCGAGGGAGGGAGGAATCAGCGAGGGAGGAGTCAGCGAGGGAAGATGCAGCGAGGGAGGAGTCAGCCAGGGAGGAGGCCAGCGAGAAAGGAGGCCAGCGAGGAAGGAGGCAGCGAGGAAGGAGGCAGCGAGGGAGGAGGCAGCGAGGGAGGAGGCAGCGAGGGAGGAGGCAGCGAGGGAGGGAGGAATCAGCGAGGGAGGAGTCAGCGAGAGAGGAGTCAGCGAGAGAGGAGTCAGCGAGGGAAGATGCAGCGAGGGAGGAGTCAGCGAGGGAGGAGTAAGCCAGGGAGGAGGCAGCGAGGAAGGAGGCAGCGAGGGAGGGAGGAATCAAAGAGGGAGGAATCAGCGAGAGAGGAGTCAGCGAGAGAGGAGTCAGCGAGGGAAGATGCAGCGAGGGAGGAGTCAGCGAGGGAGGAGTCAGCCAGGGAGGAGGCAGCGAGGAAGGAGGCAGCGAGGGAGGAGGCAGCGAGGGAGGAGGCAGCGAGGGAGGAGGCAGCGAGGGGGGAGGCAGCGAGGGGCGAGGCAGCGAGGAAGGAGGCCAAAGAGGAAGGAGGCAGCTAGGAAGGAGGCAGCGAGGGAGGAGGCAGCGAGGGAGGAGGCAGCGAGGGGGGAGGCAGCGAGGAGGGAGGAAGGAGGCAGCGAGGGAGGAGGCAGCGAGGAGGAGGCAGCGAGGGAGGAGGCAGCGAGGGAGGAGGCAGCCAGGGAGGAGGCAGCCAGGGAGGAGGCAGCCAGGGAGGAGGCAGCGAGGGAGGAGGCAGCGAGGGAGGAATCAGCGAGGGAGGAGGCAGCGAGGGAGGAGGCAGCGAGGGAGGAAGGAGGCAGCGAGGGAGGAAGGAGGCAGCGAGGGAGGTATGAGGCAGCGAGGGAGGAAGGAGGCAGCGAGGGAGGTAGGAGGCAGCGAGGGAGGGAGGAATCAGCGAGGGAGGAGTCAGCGAGGGAAGATGCAGCGAGGGAGGAGTCAGCCAGGGAGGAGGCCAGCGAGGAAGGAGGCCAGCGAGGAAGGAGGCAGCGAGGAAGGAGGCAGCGAGGAAGGAGGCAGCGAGGGAGGAGGCAGCGAGGGAGGAGGCAGCGAGGGAGGGAGGAATCAGCGAGGGAGGAGTCAGCGAGAGAGGAGTCAGCGAGAGAGGAGTCAGCGAGGGAAGATGCAGCGAGGGAGGAGTCAGCGAGGGAGGAGTAAGCCAGGGAGGAGGCAGCGAGGAAGGAGGCAGCGAGGGAGGGAGGCAGCGAGGGAGGGAGGAATCAGCGAGAGAGGAGTCAGCGAGAGAGGAGTCAGCGAGGGAGGAGTCAGCGAGGGAGGAGTCAGCCAGGGAGGAGGCAGCGAGGAAGGAGGCAGCGAGGGAGGAGGCAGCGAGGGAGGAGGCAGCGAGGGAGGAGGCAGCGAGGGGGGAGGCAGCGAGGGGCGAGGCAGCGAGGAAGGAGGCCAAAGAGGAAGGAGGCAGCTAGGAAGGAGGCAGCGAGGGAGGAGGCAGCGAGGGAGGAGGCAGCGAGGGAGGAGGCAGCGAGGGGGGAGGCAGCGAGGAGGGAGGAAGGAGGCAGCGAGGGAGGAGGCAGCGAGGAGGAGGCAGCGAGGGAGGAGGCAGCGAGGGAGGAGGCAGCCAGGGAGGAGGCAGCCAGGGAGGAGGCAGCCAGGGAGGAGGCAGCGAGGGAGGAGGCAGCGAGGGAGGAATCAGCGAGGGAGGAGGCAGCGAGGGAGGAGGCAGCGAGGGAGGAGGCAGCCAGGGAGGAGGCAGCCAGGGAGGAGGCAGCGAGGGAGGAGGCAGCGAGGGAGGAGGCAGCGAGGGAGGAATCAGCGAGGGAGGAGGCAGCGAGGGAGGAGGCAGCGAGGGAGGAATCAGCGAGGGAGGAGTCAGCGAGAGAGGAGTCAGCGAGGGAAGATGCACCCAGGGAGGAGGCAGCGAGGGAGGAGGCAGCGAGAGAGGAGTCAGTGAGGGAAGATGCAGCGAGGGAGGAAGGAGGCAGCGAGGGAGGAAGGAGGCAGCGAGGGAGGTAGGAGGCAGCGAGGGAGGGAGGAATCAGCGAGGGAGGAGTCAGCGAGGGAAGATGCAGCGAGGGAGGAGTCAGCCAGGGAGGAGGCCAGCGAGGAAGGAGGCAGCGAGGAAGGAGGCAGCGAGGAAGGAGGCAGCGAGGGAGGAGGCAGCGAGGGAGGAGGCAGCGAGGGAGGAGGCAGCGAGGGAGGGAGGAATCAGCGAGGGAGGGAGGAATCAGCGAGGGAGGAGTCAGCGAGAGAGGAGTCAGCGAGAGAGGAGTCAGCGAGGGAAGATGCAGCGAGGGAGGAGTCAGCGAGGGAGGAGTAAGCCAGGGAGGAGGCAGCGAGGGAGGAGGCAGTGAGGAAGGAGGCAGCGAGGGAGGGAGGAATCAACGAGGGAGGAATCAGCGAGAGAGGAGTCAGCGAGAGAGGAGTCAGCGAGGGAAGATGCAGCGAGGGAGGAGTCAGCGAGGGAGGAGTCAGCCAGGGAGTAGGCAGCGAGGAAGGAGGCAGCGAGGGAGGAGGCAGCGAGGGAGGAGGCAGCGAGGGGGGAGGCAGCGAGGGGGGAGGCAGCGAGGGGCGAGGCAGCGAGGAAGGAGGCAGCGAGGGAGGAAGCAGCGAGGGAGGAGGCAGCCAGGGGGGAGGCAGCCAGGGAGGAGGCAGCGAGGGAGGAGGCAGCGAGGGAGGAGGCAGCGAGGAAGGAGGCAGTGAGGCAGCGAGGGAGGAGGCAGCGAGGAAGGAGGCAGCCAGGGAGGAGGCAGCGAGGAAGGAGGCAGTGAGGGAGGAGGCAGCGAGGGAGGAGGCAGCGAGGGGGGAGGCAGCGAGGGGGGAGGCAGCGAGGGGGGAGGCAGCGAGGAAGGAGGCCAAAGAGGAAGGAGGCAGCGAGGCAGCAAGGAAGGAGGCAGCTAGGAAGGAGGCAGCGAGGGAGGAGGCAGCGAGGGAGGAGGCAGCGAGGGGGGAGGCAGCGAGGGGGGAGGCAGCGAGGGGGGAGGCAGCGAGGGGCGAGGCAGCGAGGAAGGAGGCAGCGAGGGAGGAAGCAGCGAGGGAGGAGGCAGCCAGGGGGGAGGCAGCCAGGGAGGAGGCAGCCAGGGAGGAGGCAGCGAGGGAGGAGGCAGCGAGGGAGGAGGCAGCGAGGAAGGAGGCAGCCAGGGAGGAGGCAGCGAGGAAGGAGGCAGTGAGGGAGGAGGCAGCGAGGGAGGAGGCAGCGAGGGGGGAGGCAGCGAGGGGGGAGGCAGCGAGGGGGGAGGCAGCGAGGAAGGAGGCCAAAGAGGAAGGAGGCAGCGAGGCAGCAAGGAAGGAGGCAGCTAGGAAGGAGGCAGCGAGGGAGGAGGCAGCGAGGGAGGAGGCAGCGAGGGAGGAGGCAGCGAGGGGGGAGGCAGCGAGGGGGGAGGCAGCGAGGGGGGAGGCAGCGAGGAAGGAGGCCAAAGAGGAAGGAGGCAGCGAGGCAGCAAGGAAGGAGGCAGCTAGGAAGGAGGCAGCGAGGGGGGAGGCAGCGAGGGAGAAGACAGCCAGGGAGGAGGCAGCCAGGGAGGAGGCAGCAAGGGAGGAGGCAGCGAGGGAGGAGGCAGCGAGGAAGGAGGCAGTGAGGCAGCTAGGAAGGAGGCAGCGAGGCAGGAGGCAGCGAGGGAGGAGGCAGGGAGGGGGGAGGCAGCAGGAAGGAGGCCAAAGAGGAAGGAGGCAGCGATGCAGCAAGGAAGGAGGCAGCTAGGAAGGAGGCAGTGAAGCAGGAGGCAGCGAGGGAGGAGGCAGTGAGGGGGGAGGCAGCGAGGGGGGAGGCAGCCAGGGAGGAGGCAGCCAGAGAGGAGGCAGCCAGAGAGGAGGCAGCCAGAGAGGAGGCAGCCAGAGAGGAGGCAGCGAGGGAGGAGGCAGCGAGGGAGGAGGCAGCGAGGAAGGAGGCCAGAGAGGAAGGAGGCAGCGAGGCAGCAAGGAAGGAGGCAGCTAGGAAGGAGGCAGCGAGGGAGGAGGCAGCGAGGGGGGAGGCAGCGAGGAAAGAGGCAGCGAGAAAGAAGGCAGCGAGGCAGGAGGCAGTGAAGGAGGAGGCCAGCAAGGAAGGAGGCAGCGAAGGGGGAGGCAGCGAGGGAGGAGGCAGCGAGGCAGCGAGGAAGGAGGCAGCGAGGGAGGAGGCAGTGAGGGAGGAAAGAGGCATCGAGGGAGGAGGCAGTGAGGGTGGAGGCAGCAAGAGAGGAGGCAGCGAGAGAGGAAGGAGGCAGCGAGGGAGGAAGGAGGCAGCGAGGGAGGAGGCAGCGAGGGAGGAGGCAGCGAGGGGAAAGCTTTGGTACAATCCTCTGCACTGTGTGAGATGAGGTTATAACCCCGTGGAGTCGGGAGTCAGATGCCATTGATGGGAGAGACATCGCCATGGATACAGGAGACATTTAGGAAAGTTTTTGTCTTCTGTACAAACATTTTGTGGCGCTGACTGGTCCGGACTCTCCGGCTGCAATGAGGGAGAGGCCGCTCAGAGTCATCCACAGAAGAAAGGAATCGCTTTGGGAAAGTTAATTAAAAGGTGGAGAGGGAACGTCCTGGGAAAGCCTCCCCCCTCCTCTCCCCCAGGGGCAGATTAGGACCTCCATGCACCCCGGGGGGGGGGGGGGGGTGAGAATTGTAAATCTAATATTTGTACAATATGTTTAGTCTTACAAAAGAAGGGAGCGTCCATAGGATACGGGATAAGAAGGTGATTGTGGGGTCTGACTGCTGGAACCCCCTGATCACGAGAACAGGACCCCCAGTGATACGGAGAACGCGGTCCTGTCCTCTCTTAAACTGAACATTCATCCAGCCCCTCCATTCAGTACTATAGGAGCGGTGGAGATGGCTGAACACAGCGGGCAGATATTTCCAACACTTTCATTACTGTGAGTGCTCAACCTGCTGTTCCTCTGAGAGGAGGGAAGAGACAGGGAGGTGCAGCATTGTGCAGAGCTTTGTTGATGAGGGTTATTATTTTATACTGTATATGGAAGGAGACGGGGAACCAGTGCAGTGACTGATACAAACCGAGGATACACCTTCAATGGAAGGTTTTACGGAATAGCTGTCACTCTAGGAGCTCCATTACCTTCAGACTTGTAAATTCCTGTCCCTTTGCTAATCTCTGCATCTTTTGGAAGTAGGGCTCAGCTTCCCATTCGTACGGAGTCCCACATATACAGTCACATCTGCCCCACAGCCCAGCGAATGGGAACATTCACCGACAGCAAGCAGAGCTCTTGATAACAATGAGGAACTTAACAACCTCCATATTGAAAAGTTGCAGGACTTTTGTCTGATACAGGGCTGTAGACGCAGTGATGTGTGTGGCCCAGTATTTGGGGGCTTCTCCCCAGTAACAGACCCCCGCTGCTCAGGAAAAAGGGGGGGGGGGTTGGAAACACAATGGCCGACAAATCAGACACATCTTTTTTTAGGGGTTTGGTTTTGTGTAGGAATCCGCTAATTAGCTTCGGATTGTCTGTTCTGTGGGTTTGGGGCTTTGTAGAAGAGAATTCTATAGAAGACATTGTGGAGAAATAGATAAGAGACTCCATTAGTCCCCGGCTACGAGCTCCGACCCCCAACACATGGACCATAGAGCTCCGTACAGAGGGGCATCTGCCCCCTTAATGAGGCGCATCACCCATTGTACGAGGCTGGCACCATATATGCCTTGTGGCGTGGACACGACAATATATACCACACATCTGAGATACAAAAGCCACAAAGAAAACCAAAACAGCACAAACACAAGTCTATCCATGGTGGGAACAAAATGGCCAATTACAGAGGGACCCTTCATCCCTGCTGGGTATTCACTTCATCCCAAATTCTGCAAAACACTGTCCCCTCTGTACAGATCTGCTGTCCCAGTGGTCTCCAAACTGTAAATCTCAAGCTGTTGTGGGACTACTACTCCCAGCAGCCCAAATAAAAGTAGGTTCCTCTGCGGCACAATATGTGATGATGATGATGATGATGATGTCATAGGTGAAGACGCATTGGAAAAGTCAAATTTCAGTGGGGAGTTCAGAGGTCGACCATGTCCTGATCTGATCTGATAAGGGGGCGGTTTACAACAAAAAAAACAAACTTAAAGGAGTTTTCCACAATTCCAGGGAGCAGGGACCGGCGTAAGAAAAAAAAAAAGAACACTTATCTTGTTCTGTGCAACATCCCCCACCGGGGCCTAGCCTTAAAGGGGAGGCCTGGAGACAGCCGGGGCCCGCTGTACCGGAGTGGCTGGCGGTTGCGGCCTAAGCACGCTATTGTCACGGTGCTTGGTACGGGGGAACCGGAGGGCTGTCCTACAGCCTGGCAGGTCTCCAGCAGGGTGGTGTTGGCAAGAAATGATGAGGGAGCGGCTGCTATAGCGGATCTCCCTGGGGCAACCCCTTAATGTCCCGAGTGTGAGTCTCTGGGTGATGGGCAGGGTGCCGGTGATGAAGGCAGCCGTATTAGCAGGGACCAGACGGAGACAGAAGTTGAAGAAAACAACTTACAGTTCTTTATTTGAACCGCAGGAACCGCAGCAAACGTGCCTTTAACAGGTAGATGGAGTGCTGAGATGTGAGTTGGAGGGAGCCTCAGGAGATAGTTCACCAGCCTGGAAGTAGAGGGCAGGCTGGGAGGCAGCTGTGTCCTGGTAGGAAGCTTCAACTTGTCCTGTAGGGCTTCAGGTATCACCTTCAAAGGTAAGATGATACCCCTTTCCTCACTATACTAACTCTAGTCTAATGCTCCACTCTTCAGAGGCAGGGGCTAAGCTCTTCCTGCTCTGGTATGGGCTAGACTGAGATTACTCACTCACTCACTGATTCTCCTAGGATTCCACACTAGAATAATCTAGTCTCCTCTCTTCTCTCTCCTGAGAGAGACTTCTCTAGAACATTCCTGGCCAGAGGTTTTATTACCTCCCTTTTGTCAGGTGGTGGCTGCTCCTCCAATCACATCTCAGCTTACAGAGCACAGGATGTAACACATATCATTGGATAACAGCATCTGGCATTATACAAAATACTTAACTCCTGCCTTGCCAGGCAGGATTCACCACTGCAATACCCCTATGTCCTATAAGGACCATGTTGTGTAATGGGATTACATGCAGGTGGGACGTATTCGCAAACCCTCCCTCGCCATTGCATCGGCGAGGGTGTTGCATACCCCGGGGGCAATTGAAAGAGCCGCCCTCGGCTCGACTACAGATGTTTTGGGGCACAGAGGGGGCTAAAGGCACTTCTAGGAAGTGCAGGCTATGTGAGGTGTAGGGACAAACCGCCCATGGTCCTGGAGACAGGCACCTGGGTTGGTGTCGGACTAAGACAAAACATATAGCTGTATGACAGTTGGTCGCTGACGCCATTAAACCGAACTGTACAGTAGGAAAGGTGTGGTGTCATGTCCTGTAATCCACTCCTTGCACCAAGGCCTGTATATTTGTTTTATCAACGCTTCTTCCCTGGCGGCAATTATATAAGGTGTCTATCTGCATTGCGTTAGCATATGCGACACAAGTACCTCCTGACTGGTATCCTTACCCATGTATGGGTGGCATCCAGGTGCTAACTCTGTAACACCCCCGGTCCCCTTAAGACCCGCAGTTTACGGACTACCCCCATGTGCAAACCTCAGTTTGAGGGATCAGGTAGCGGTCAGTGTTTTACATAGAAAGACGGTCCGACACAGCCACACTACAACCTGAAAAGCCTATGAAAGGGTTAATGCAGACTACTGGCATATATGACAGTGTGCAAACAGGTTAATTCTCATTGGCTTAGGAGCCCAATGGGTACACATCTTATAACATAACGTTACAGGTAGATAGGCTACTCAGGGTAGCAAGATAGCAAATGTCTCTTTTCCTGCAAAGAAAAGGCATAAAAAGTGCAGGCAGAATGTCCGTACCTAAAAAGGAAGGCATTAAGTGCAAAATAATAGTCAATAGCAATAGCAACTTTTCCCTGGAGTATCTGGCGAAAGTCTCTCAGAAGGTCTCTAGTGACAAAGTCCATCTTCTGGGTACAGCCCTTGATGTGGGGAAAAGTGCACTGAAGAAACAAAGGGTCTCCTCTATTTGGAGAGGGACAGAGTCCTTCGAAGAAATCCCTGCTGTGGCAGAGGAAGGGTGCTATCATAGCACATGACAGTAGGCAGTTCAAGGAGAGTCTCTTGACTGAGATAAATAAGGGTAAGAGTCTCAGGAAAGTCTCTGGCTCTATAGGGATATGGGGATAAATACACACAATATGTACAAAGGACATAGTACCTGGAGAGGGCTACAGCCCTTCAAGGATTAGTCAGTATCGCTGGGTTCAGCAAAGACAGGGTCCAGCTCCTGCAGGGAATCCTGTGCATCCTCAGCGGGAATAGGTGCCGGCTGGGGACACCCGGTGGCAGCAGTGGGTACTGCAGGTGCAGCAGCATCCTCCGGACCTTCAGGGGGAGGAGCGCTGTCGCCCGGGGTGTCGGCTGTTCCAGCCGGGGGCTCAACTGAGCCAGGGACCACGGAGGGGTCCAAGAAGAAATAAACAGAGCCCAGCGGCCGAGCCGCGGCTCCTTCCAGCTCCGGTTCTTCCGGGGCCGGGTTGTCACCCCACTGGTAACCGGCAAGGGGAGATGCGGGCCTAGACGGAACCTCCGGACAAGGTTCGCTAGCCGGGATGTCTTCTCCCACCGAAGAGCCGCGGGACCTGGCAATGCTCCCGGCTTCAGGTTGTGCAGGCTCTCTGGCAGATCAGGCCTCTTGACGGACCGGCGGGGTATAAATACTTCCCGTCCGGTGTAGTCCTGGGTGGCGAAGCCATAGCCCTTCCGCTTGTCGAAGAACCGGACCATGCCGGTGGTGCGGTTCTTCTCGACCCAAGCTCCAGCTGTAGATCGGCCGGCCATATACCGCTGGGCCTCCTTCTCTCGGCGTCGCTGGTCCGAGACAGCGTCTCGGAGTCGCCGGCGGGCGGCCTCACCTCGGCCTTGAGGCTGCGGAGGTTTCGGTGCTGGGGCTCGTGGCTCCGGTTCAGGTTCGGATCTCCTTGGACGACAGGTAGGTGCCGGAACAGGAGCAGGAACCACCGGAGGGTCAGGAACCACCACAGCGGGGCTAGCAGGCCGCGCAGCAGGAGTAGTAGGCCTCGAAGCAGGTGGAGCGGCAACACTAGGCCCAGGCGTTGGCTCAGCAGGAGTCCGGGCCTCCCCACGTGGCGCCTCCACGTGGACCCGCGGTACCGGGATGGTAGCCGGGATAGGGACGAGGAACCGCCCGGGTGGGATTTGGTATTGCGTCACCGTTTGGTAGCATGTCCTGGTGACGAAGGCCCGAGTCAATCCTCGGTGCAGCCGATGTCCAGCGGAGGGTCTTCGGACGGGCTGCGCAGAGACCACCACCATAGTCTCTAGGACCTCGTAAAATTCCGGACGCTCCACAGGAGGGAAAGGCGGAGGACCCCACATGGTGTTGTCCTCACCGTCCAAAGTCCACTCAAGTTCTGGCGCTTCTCTGAGGCAGAGCAGGAAGTCCGCCTCTAGCCAGTGGGAGGAGTCCAAGTCCTTCCCGCCAAGAGCTGTGGCGGGCTCTAATTTTTCCTGCGCCACAAGAGGAGGGGTTCGCGCCCTTCGCGCGTGGGTGGAGCTTGATGCGTCATCTGGGTTTCCCGCCAGTGAAGGTTTTGGCGGGCTTGAATTATTTGCTGCGCCACAGTTTCTGAGGTAAAAATCTTCAGGCGCGGCAGCGCCGGATGTAGCAGAGCTGGTACAGTTCTTGCCAGGATTAACCTCTGGAGTGCGGGAGCGGCGCTCGACAGCACGTGGCAGCAGTATAACACAGTTCATTCCAGAAACACACAAGTCCTTGGGCCTAAACCCGGATGGCAGCAGGGTTAGGCAGCACAGTCTTTTTAATAAAGGAAAGTCTTTAATGCCGTAATAAGGCACAGAAGTCTATATCCTGTTCGTGACGCCACTTGCAACATCCCCCACCGGGGCCTAGCCTTAAAGGGGAGGCCTGGAGACAGCCGGGACCCGCTGTACCGGAGTGGTTGGCGGTTGCGGCCTAAGCACGCTATTGTCACGGTGCTTGGTACGGGGGAACCGGAGGGCTGTCCTACAGCCTGGCAGGTCTCCAGCAGGGTGGTGTTGGCAAGAAATGATGAGGGAGCGGCTGCTATAGCGGATCTCCCTGGGGCAACCCCTTAATATCCCGAGTGTGAGTCTCTGGGTGATGGGCAGGGTGCCGGTGATGAAGGCAGCCGTATTAGCAGGGACCAGACGGAGACAGAAGTTGAAGAAAACAACTTACAGTTCTTTATTTGAACCGCAGGAACCGCAGCAAACGTGCCTTTAACAGGTAGATGGAGTGCTGAGATGTGAGTTGGAGGGAGCCTCAGGAGATAGTTCACCAGCCTGGAAGTAGAGGGCAGGCTGGGAGGCAGCTGTGTCCTGGTAGGAAGCTTCAGCTTGTCCTGTAGGGCTTCAGGTATCACCTTCAAAGGTTAGATGATACCCCTTTTCCTCACTATACTAACTCTAGTCTAATGCTCCACTCTTCAGAGGCAGGGGCTAAGCTCTTCCTGCTCTGGTATGGGCTAGACAGAGATTACTCACTCACTCACTGATTCTCCTAGGATTCCACACTAGAATAATCTAGTCTCCTCTCTTCTCTCTCCTGAGAGAGACTTCTCTAGAACATTCCTGGCCAGAGGTTTTATTACCTCCCTTTTGTCAGGTGGTGGCTGCTCCTCCAATCACATCTCAGCTTACAGAGCACAGGATGTAACACATATCATTGGATAACAGCATCTGGCATTATACAAAATACTTGCCAGGCAGGATTCACCACTGCAATACCCCTATGTCCTATAAGGACCATGTTGTGTAATGGGATTACATGCAGGTGGGACATATTCGCAAACCCTCCCTCGCCATTGCATCGGCGAGGGTGTTGCATCTGTTTCCTGCATTTATCATTCAGGGCCAATACTAAAATTTTGGGGAGTCACAAGACCTGCCTTATACAATGGCCGGCCTCCTCAGACCAAAGGGGTCGCAACACAGGAACAAGTCCCGTGGTCCCCTGGAACTTCTGCTTTAGGCTCCAAGCCGAAACCTAAAGTACTGGAGCAGGAATCGGGAGCCAGAGAGGGGTAAGTATCAGTCCTCTGATTGGGTTTTTATTATTCAGCTGATTTAAGTCAACTTCAGTGCCAGGAATAACCCAAAAATTGAGCAGGAAGAACAGCGCTGTTTTCTGTATAGTGGCCAGACCGGGTAACTACAGCTTCACAGCTCAGTCAGTACAGAGACAGTACTGATCAGGGGCTCATGCACACAAACCTGTAAGTTGGGTGAGCACCCCTCCCCTCTGCATAGCAAGCGAGCGGCTACCTACGTATTTCGGAAAAATATAATACGTGTCCTATACTTGTCTCAGCGGCCACTCGGCTTGGCCACGGTGCGGTGAGACGTTGTGTGCTTGTTGCACTGTGATTGAACTTAACGGAACTTTAGAACTTGTTATTGTTCCCACGGTTCCATGGGGGCGATGATACGGACGGTTGTGTGCACGGGGCCTAAGGAGCTGTTCTTCCAGGTATAGAAAGGTCACATTAATATTAAGACGTTGGAAAACCCCTTTAAATGTTCTTATGCATCAGACTAAAAAGTTCTTCTTTATTGTATAACGAGATAATCCAAATAAATATACAGTGAGCGCCCTCTGGTGGTGGCTGCAGGCAACCAAAATTTTAGTATTCATTTCATTGGGGGGAATCAGAGGAACGATATGAAAATCCATCATAAAACATAAAGCACTGGGTATGACATGGACTTACAGTGCTGGTGGGAGCGGCAGGGTGGTATGATGTGGGCATCCAATAGTTAAAGTTCTCCTCCTTATCCCTCCCGAAAATGCAGCGAGAACAGCCAGCGAGACGTTTGCCAGAGATAACCGTACAAAGGATGTGAGATAATACGACCTGCAGAGAAAGAAGAAGGTAATTTAATACATTTTCTAAAAATCTCATCCAAGATAAACGCTCCGAACAGAACTCACAGGATCCGACACGGGAATCAGGACTAGATGTCTGTGACGCCATCAAGTTTTTATACATCTTTCCAATAAAACATTTCTTGCAGATCAGTGCACCATGCATCCCCAAGGCGGCCATTGCCAGGGCCGGCGTCAGTGCTGGGCAAACCGGGGCAAGTGCCAGGGCCCAGGGCTCATGGGGGGGCCCACATAAGGCTGTACATAAGGAATCCATGGGGTGAGGGGAGTCCTATATAAAATAACCATGAGGGGGCTATTTTGGATGATAAACTATGGAATAATTTTAGGGAACAGGAGACTGTTTTAGTTTCTGAATTTTTAATGCTGCCACATGAATTCAATGCAAAGGGGCCCACTGAGGCTCTGTCACCCAGGGGCCTACTGAGACCTGGAGCCGACCCCTGGCCATTGCCCTATGATCAGTAGCACTAGTAATGAGAATAGCCTTGCACAGCACTTCATAGTCTGCTTTAAAGGGTTTGATCGTGCAGATTTCAAGTGTCAGGTACCGATTATACTTCATTCTATTTGAACCAAACTAGAAACATGAATTGAGCATGTGGCTTCTGATCAGGGGTGTCCTCACACTGCTGTGCCCTCAGCACTCTGCATTCTGCTGCTCCATACCCCCTTCACAAGCTTCTGATCAGGGTTGTCCTCACACTGCTGTGCCCTCAGCACTCTGCATTCAGCTGCCCCATACCCCCTTCACTAGCTTCTGATCAGGGGTGTCCTCACACTGCTGTGCCCTCAGCACTCTGCATTCAGCTGCTCCCTACCCCCTTCACTAGTTTCTGATCATTGGTGTCCTCACACTGCTGTGCCCCCAGCACTCTGCATTCAGCTGCTCCATACCCCCTTCACTAGCTTCTGATCAGGGGTGTCCTCACACTGCTGTGCCCTCAGCACTCTGCATTCTGCTGCTCCATACCCCCTTCACTAGCTTCTGATCAGGGGTATCCTCACACTGCTGTGCCCTCAGCACTCTGCATTCAGCTGCTCCATTCCCCCTTCATTAGCTTCTGATCAGGGGTGTCCTCACACTGCTGTGCCCTCAGCACTCTGCATTCAGCTGCTCCATACCCCCTTCACTAGCTTCTGATCAGGGTTGTCCTCACACTGCTGTGCCCTCAGCACTCTGCATTCAGCTGCTCCATACCCCCTTCAGTAGCTTCTGATCAGGGGTGTCCTCACACTGCTGTGCCCTCAGCACTCTGCATTCAGCTGCTCCATACCCCCTTCACTAGCTTCTGATCAGGGGTGTCCTCACACTGCTGTGCCCTCAGTACTCTGCATTCTGCTGCTCCATACCCCCTTCACTAGCTTCTGATCAGGGGTGTCCTCACACTGCTGTGCCCTCAGTACTCTGCATTCAGCTGCTCCATACCCCCTTCACTAGCTTCTGATCAGGGTTGTCCTCACACTGCTGTGCTCTCAGCACTCTGCATTCAGCTGCTCCATACCACCTTCACTAGCTTCTGATCAGGGGTGTCCTCACACTGCTGTGCCCTCAGCACTCTGCATTCAGCTGCTCCATACCCCCTTCACTAGCTTCTGATCAGGGTTGTCCTCACACTGCTGTGCTCTCAGCACTCTGCATTCAGCTGCTCCATACCACCTTCACTAGCTTCTGATCAGGGGTGTCCTCACACTGCTGTGCCCTCAGCACTCTGCATTCTGCTGCTCCATACCCCCTTCACTAGCTTCTGATCAGGGGTGTCCTCACACTGCTGTGCCCTCAGCACTCTGCATTCTGCTGCTCCATACCCCCTTCACTAGCTTCTGATCAGGGTTGTCCTCACACTGCTGTGCTCTCAGCACTCTGCATTCAGCTGCTCCATACCACCTTCACTAGCTTCTGATCAGGGGTGTCCTCACACTGCTGTGCCCTCAGCATTCAGCTGATCCATACCCCCTTCCCTTTGCTTTAAACAAAAGATGTAACAAACCTTTTTGTTGGATCCTATAACATAGTATAAAGAGCAGAGGAGAAAATGTTTACATCAGAGAGCTAAGTGCACAGCAGTGTGAGGACACAGCACATTATCCGTTTGCACAGTCCTGCTGCTCCTAACAACAGTTAGTTGTGATTACGCGGATTCCCTGGGGCTGATACCCAACACTTTTTTTACAGCTTTGCATATTCTTTGTATAACGCTTTCGGATTCTCTCAGAATAAGGTGGAGACATGGAAATTTATCCCTGTTTTTGGAATGAAATTTGCTTCTCCACCTAGAGACTCCCACCCAAACATCATTTCATGTCATGACCTTGCAGTAACTTAAAGGGATTGTCTGTAATTTAATAAAAATCTGAGACCAAAATGCAAAGAAAATCTTATTTTAAATTTATATTTAAATTAGAATTTAGGTGCACTATGGGCGTGGCCTCAACGTCTTGGGTAGTTTTTACTGTCCAGTTTCTAAGGGGGAAACAATCAAAGCCAAGTATGAAGCACTGGGTAGGGGAGGGTGCACCGGATCTGGGTGAGTGGCTGTGGGTCCCCTCTATTATAATCCACTACTGTTCCTGCAGCACCCCCGCAGGGCAAACGAAGAATTACACCGTGTCCATTAACACAGAAGCTGCGACCACCTCTCATTCCACCATCACATAATAATAATTAGAAGAATTGAAATCATGAATTAGAATAAATCTATGGATGAGAAGCGATACAGGATATGGGCAGGGGTGTAAATGGGCACTGCATGGCGCTCTCACACGTGGCATGGATCCATGAAGTCTCCATTATAGTTTCATAGTTTATACGGTTGAAAAAAGACACTTGTCCATCAAGTTCAACCAAGGAAGGGTAGGGATTGGATGAGGAAGGGATTTAGGGAAAACAATTCTATATAGCATAACAATCAATGTTATTTAGCTGTAAAAAGGCATCTAGACCCTTCTTGAAGCTATCCGCTGTCCCTGCTGTGACCAGCGCCTGAGGCAGGCTATTCCACAGATTGACCGTTCTCATAGTAAAAAAGCCCTGTCGCCACCGGTGATTAAACCTTGGTTTCTCCAAACGCAGGCAGTGCCCCCTCGTCTTTTGATTTGATTTAATCTGGAACAACTTACCACCATATTTTTTGTATGGACCATTCATATATTTATATAAATTAATCATGTCCCCTCGTAGTCGTCTCTTTTCCAGACTAAATAAATTTAGTTGTTTTAATCTTTCCTCATAACTAAGACCCTCCATACCCCTTATCAGTTTTGTGGCTCTACGTTGAACCCTCTCCAGCTCCAGGGCATCCTTTTTATGGACCGGTGCCCAGAACTGCACAGCATATTCCAGGTGTGGCCGAACCAGTGCCTTGTATAGTGGTAATATTACATCCCTATCACGAGAGTCCATTCCACTTTTGATACATGACATGATCCTACTAGCTTTAGAAGCAGCTGATTGACATTGCATGCTGTTATTCAATTTATGATCTACTAGTACCCCCAGGTCCTTCTCAACAAGGGACTCTCCCAGATTTACTCCCCCAAGGACATATTTTGCCTTTGGATTATTGGCCCCCATGTGCATAACATTACATTTATCCACATTAAACCTCATTTGCCAAGTGGATGACCAAACATTCAGTTTGTCCAAGTCACCCTGCAGCCTATGAACATCCTCCATAGACTGTATTACACTACACAGTTTGGTGTCATCTGCAAAAATAGACACAGTGCTATTAATTCCTACCTCTATATCATTAATAAATATATTAAATAGTAGTGGGCCAAGCACAGAACCCTGAGGTACACCACTCATAACTGGTGACCATTCCGAGTAGGAATCATTGACCACAACTCTCTGGATACGATCCTTCAGCCAGTTTTCAATCCAATTGCAAATGATTTCTGCCAAACCAATAGCCCTAATTTTACCCATCAGGCGTCTATGAGGGACAGTGTCAAATGCCTTTGCAAAGTCCAAGAACACAATATCCACAGCTGCTCCTCCATCCAGGCACCTGCTCACCTCTTCATAAAAGCAGATAAGGTTAGTTTGACAACTTCTATTCTTAGTAAACCCATGCTGGCTGTCACTTATTATACTATTTGATGTCACATACTCCAGTATGTAGTCTTTTACTAACCCTTCTAGTATTTTCCCCACAATGGAAGTTAAGCTTACAGGCCTGTAATTGCCTGGCGAAGTTCTAGAGCCCTTTTTATATATTGGCACCACATTTGCCTTGCGCCAGTCACTTGGCACCACACCAGACATTACAGAATCCCTGAAGATTTTAGCCAGCGGTACAGCAATAACAGAACTGAGTTCTTTAAGAACTCTGGGGTGTAACCCATCTGGTCCAGGAGCTTTGGTGATTATTATAACTCACTATAATACTATAGATAATACTACAGCACTAATCACTACACCCCCATAGTCCCCCACAAAGCCCCTGGTGACCGCGCTGCGGCGGCGGCTGCTGCTGGGATTAGCCGTGGCTCCGCTTTACAGGCTTTTATGCCACATTTAGAGTCTGGCAGGAAGGGTAATGCCCTAAGACGGGTGAAGAATCGTCTTATCCCTGTGACCGGAGCCTGTGGAGGCTGATAAGTAACTGGTACGAGAAGCCAACGATGCAGATTATTACACCCCCAGCGCAGGACGTGATCAGAAGCTACAACTAACTAGACCCCCAATCCGAATAACATATCCCGGCATTGGGTATAGAGAGGAGCCATGACATCTTGTAGGGACACACCCCTTTAGTAACACCCGTTTTTTCACCCGGGAAAGGTGCTAAGATACTAGTAAAGAGTATTGATGCGATTGTTGATGTTTCTTCGGAAATGTTGGAAATAAATTGGCGTTTCCGTATGCCAACGTTGTCCGATCAATGCAGTGTAGGGCTCTTTTGACAAGGGGGAATGGTAACGCCCAGTTGTCTATGTATTCTTGGATATTAGGGAGGGTCGGAGAAGAGAAGGAGATATTGGGGCACATTTACTAAGGGTCTGAACACTGCATTTTCGGTGGGTTTCGCGTTTTTTCCGTTGCCCCGGGATTTTGGCGCACGCGTTTGGATTGGGGCACATCGGCGCCGGCTTACATGCGACAGAAATCAGGGGGCGTGGACGTCGGACAACCTGACTGATTCGGACAAACCCGCGGAATTTAAAAACGAAATTGTTTCGCAAGATCAGCACTCACATGCACCGGGAAGAAGACGGTGAACTCCGGCGGACCTGAGCGGGGGAAGCGATGGATGCAGGAAATCAGGCGGACGAGCTATGTGAATCGCGGCAGCTCCGAATCTTCAGCGGGACAACGCACAGCGGGGATCGTGGCGGGATGGGTAAGTAAATGAGCCCCATTGTAGGTATAAGCAATAGTCAGTCCGTGTAGGATGCGACATGGGATGAAATAACGTCTAATGCACGTAAACCGCAACATTAACTCTTGTGGGTCTATGTTCATTGCAAAATTATGTTCATGTGATTTGCTCCCCACACTATAGACCTGGTATTGGATATACTACCGCAAAACCGCGCTCGTGCAATGATAATGAATAAGCCCCAATAATAAGGGGGTAAGAAACTGCATCCAGGAGGCGATAAGAGGCGCAGCATTGGCTACAGACGAGACGTGACATAGGACGATGTATAACCCCTCTATACAATGTATCCAATATATAACCCCAATACCAGCCATAAATCCTCACCTCCTTATATACTGCACTGGTGACTGATCCCAGGCCTCAGCTGTCAGCCAGATCCGGCTTCCTACATATCCTGGGAACACGGTCTCCTTGGAAATGGTTGCCAGGTTACCAGATTCTGACGGGATTAAGAATGGTGGAGACAGTGTTGCAGAGGTGAGCGCTTTCCCGTAACCGCTGGCTGTGGATCCTGGTAATTGGGAGAGCAGTGGGGACACATCCGGTGACCTCGGAGGACAGGGGACGGTAACAACCGGCACAGGTGACGCTGGAAGATGGATTATCCGTCATATCCAGGTCTATGCGGAGCCTGGGGCACTCTCTCAGGGTTAGATAGTAGCCCATGGCTCACAAAATTGTAGTTTAATTGTAACCAAAAGCCCCAAGGGTCTATTATTAGGATAGACAAATTGTCACATAAAATAACCCTTTAACCCTTAGAGGACTCACCCCTCACCCCAAAGCTATAACTTTTTTTATTTTTCCAATATCTACAAAACAAATTGTACTTTTTACTTTTTAATGTTGCCATTCCATAAAATGGGGCTTATTTACTAATGGTTCCGCGGCCGCATTTCCGTCTGGTTTTCCGAAATTTGGTAGCGGATTGTGCCGCACGCAATCGGATTGTGGTGCAGCTGCGTTGCTTTCATACGACAGAAACTGGGTGCGGACCCTTCGGACTGATCGGGGATGATCCGCAAGACAATGCACTTACATTCACCAGGAAGAAGAAGTTGAACTCCGGGGACCTGAGCGGGGAAGCAACACATGCAGGATATCGGGGCACAGGATCTTAGTGACTCCCCGCACAGCACATTATACACGGACAATGCACTTACATGCACCAGGAAGAAGAAGGTGAACTCCGGGGACCTGAGTGGGGAAGCGACACGTGCAGGATATCGGACACAGGATCTTAGTGACTCCCCGCACAGCGCATTATACACAGACAATGCACTTACATGCACCAGGAAGAAGAAGGTGAACTCCGGGGACCTGAGCGGGGAAGCGACACATGCAGGATATCGGGTGCATGATCTTAGTGACTCCCCGCACAGCGCATTATACACGGACAATGCACTTACATGCACCAGGAAGAAGAAGGAGAACCCTGGGGACCTGAGTGGGGAAGTGACACATGCAGGATATCGGGCACACAATCTTAGTGACTCCCTGCACATCGCATTATACACGGACAATGCACTTACATGCACCAGGAAGAAGAAGGTGAACTCCGGGGACCTGAGCAGGGAAGCGACACATGCAGGATATCGGGGGCAGGATCTTAGTGACTCCCCGCACAGGACATTATACACGGACAATGCACTTACATGCACCAGGAAGAAGAAGGTGAACTCCGGGGACCTGAGCGGGGAAGAGACACATGCAGGATATCGGGGGCAGGATCTTAGTGACTCCCTGCACAGCGCATTATACACGGACAATGCACTTACATGCACCAGGGAGAAGAAGGAGAACCCTGGGGACCTGAGTGGGGAAGTGACACATGCAGGATATCGGGCGCACGATCTTAGTCATCGGACAATGCACAGTGGGGATTGTGACAGGGCCGGGTAAGTAAATGTGCCCCAATGTATTAGAAGTTGGAAAAAAAAAAATCGTAAATTTGTTGCAATTGACACAAATTTGCCATTACTCCGTTGCTTTATTTTTACGGCTTGAACTCTGCAGTACACATCACCTTTATCCTTTGGGTCCGTACGATCACAGAGATTCCATAGTTATATCGTTTTGTTATGTCTTAATACCTTCCAAAAAAATTTGAAAAAATTCTGTTCCCACCATTTTCCAACACCAGTTATTTTTTCATACCACGGACCTGTGTAAGGTGTCATTATTTTACAGGACTCAGTGATACCGCATTGGGGACTGTATCACATCAGGGACTGTACGACATTGGGGACTGTACAACCTTTCACTCTATAAAGCCAAGAGGAAAGGATACATCTCACTCTATAAATATCCTATTGAATTCTTGAGGAGCAGTGTAATGCCTAATTTCTCCTGCGGGGGCGCTGCTTAATTATCTGCAGAAAGATTTTCCATAAAATGACTTTAAAGTGAATTATGGGGTGATCACCTATGATCATCTTATACTGTAGGTCGGTGATCCTTCTGAAGAAAACTTATGTTGAATGTGAGAAAAACCCCTTTAAGAGACTTCATATGATCCCTAAAATCACCAAATTTACAAACAAAAGATAACTTTATAATTTGCTGATTAGTGCAGTTTTTACTGATTTCCTAAAGAATTCATCAACAAATAAAGGGGTTTTACAAAATTTACTCTTTTGGGGTACCTGTCTAATTAATGGGGGTTTGATAGTTTTATAGCGCGGCCGCATATCATCGCTCCCCTAGTCCTATAGCGGATGAGGCTCCTGTCTATAGGTCACTTGTTGGACAACCCCTTTTAATACGTTCTAGTTAATTTTTGGGCCCCTGTGGATAGGGGGAGTGAACTTAATTTGCTGAACAATCCCTTTAACTATGTACTAATTCGTTTTATGGGCTCCTGTGGTTAAGGGATCAGTGTAATTTGTGGCACAGCCGCTTGTACTAGTTTAAGCCCTTGTGTATAAGGGATTTTGGGGACAATCCCTTTAACCATGTACCAGTTTATTTTACTTTATAAACATTTCTATCACATTCAAGCAAAAAATAAAAAAATGACACACTAAATCCGCACCTTAGAGGCCCCATAATACTCGCTGTCACGGCCCGGAGGACCCCCTGCTGTTCTATGGATCCTGCCAAAAACAATACCACGGCCTTTACACCCAATGAATTATGGGAGAGGAGTCAAAAATCTTTGACCAAACTTCATATCAATCAAACTTTAAAAAGGTTGGACAACCCCATGTCGTTTTGTAGGTCCCTTTAAGAGAAACTAATGGGTAGCGGGAGATCCTACTATTCTGAGCCTCTACATTAGTTACGGGTTATGGTCGTAACGATTTTCTATGTCGTTAGATTTTCGGATTTCTTAAAATAGCTGGAATAGTTTAACACAAAAACTTAAAGCTACTTATTTGTTATCTTTAACATTTTTGTCCATTTATTTAGTATTTGGTCCAAATCTTCTTGGTAAAGGTTATTGTTTTTGTGAAGTGACTTAGGGTGATGGCACACGTGGCGTTCTGAACCCGTTTTTGGCCCGTTTTTAAGCAGTCTGTTAAAAAACGCATCTGTTTTTGACAGGTTTGACCAATTATCTTAACTGAAACTGGTCAAAAACGCATGCGGTTTTTGACGGACTGCTTAATAGCGGCCCAAAACGCCACGTGTGCCATCACCCTAAGGGTGAAGACACACATGGCGTTTTTGGGCCGTTTTTACTAAGTGCATTTTCAGATCGTTAAAAACGCATGCGTTAAAAAACGCATCCGGTTTTTAAAAACGCCTTAGGGTTTTGAGGCCGTTTTTGGGCCGGTTTTAGTTTTTACGATTAATCAGATCGTAAAAAACGCATTATTAAAAATGCATGCGTTTTTGTCCGTTTTTATTTGCACAAATTCGGAAAACCAGACAAAAACGGATGCATTTCAACTAAAAACGCCACGTGTGACATCACCCTTACAATCCCAATAACTTTTTTACTGTCTTTGTGCCGACGGCCGAGAGACTTAGCATAAAAATGTAAATGTGAGACACGAGGCGGGTGGTGTCCTACAGATGGCCGCTGCAAGTCACTTCATTCTACCACACAAATAATTAATATACATGACCTTTCACTCCTCGGGGGGCAGGAGGGGGTGATGGCGGAGAGGCAGAGTGTGCCATACACAATACCCATCTCCCGTCCTTTTATGTCACTTGAATAGTTCCAGCACGAGCGTCTGAATAGGACACAGATGCTGTGACAACAGTAATTCCTCCCCAAAACATCCCCCCCCCCCCCCATTCAACAACTAAAAGCTCATTTACTGCAGCCATAGGCCTTGCAGGGACACGCTAGGCCTCAGAGCCGGTGGAGGGTGGTTGCCGGGGAGGGCGTGACTGATGCCCCCCCTTCCTCTCCATTGTATATCCTCGTTTTAATTAAGGCCAAGAAAAGTCATACTTGGCAACAGCTGTGCATAGACGAGGGAGGTGTCGGAGAGGGACGGGACAAAGGATCCGGACAACGGAGAGGGTATGGAAAGCAGCTGGGGAGTAACGAAGACACACAAAAAAATCAGGACAGCTGTTTGCTAGACTTTCCTCCCCCACCCCCCGGGTTAGCGGATCACCAGCAGTGGGCAGGAGGAAGGCCGGGGTTCAGGCCTAAGAAAACCCTCGAGACACAACTGCCGGGCCCTGGATACATAGTCAGTCACATAATGCATCACTTTCCAAAGTTTAGTCAAAGTTATGATCACTTTTTATCCAATGGACACATCTGGCCAACTCGACGAGCGCAAAACGCGTGGGGGTCACTTGGGCGGCTCATTGTCAAGGTCAACCAGAAAAACAAGCACAAAAATTCGGACTTGTATCTTCACGTCTCGTCTACAACACTCAAGCCCTTGTGTTACGTCCTGAATGGAGACACAACGTTGTTATGTCCCTTAGGTAGGTCCTGGAACTTACAGCGGGGGGTTGGGGGGGCATCAAGTACAGGAAGGGGCTGCTAAACTAAGGGACTTCTACACTTACTTCAGGGAATATTAGAAACAACCTCTAGGATGGAGATGTCCAGAAGTGGAAAAACAAGGCGGAGTTTCTTGCTAGGAACAGCGCCTCTCTCCTCCGTGGGTTGTTGCTGGTATTACAGCTCAGCTCTAATGAACTCAATGGGGCACATTTACTTGTAAGTGCTGATCTTGCAATTTAAATTCTGCGCTTTGTCCGAAGCAGTCGGGTTGTCCGACGGCCACGACCCCCGATTTGTGTCGCATGAAAGCTGGCGTCGATGTGCCCCAATCCCTTGTGTGATTCAACGCAGAACAGAAATAGGCAGGAAACCAGACAGAATCGCAGACCCTTAGTAAATATGCCCCAATGGGGTCATCCTGCAGGCACAACTTGTGGATGGGTGCAGCGCTGTTTTTGAAAGACAGAAACCGCCTTTTTAAACTTACAATTCCAGAACACTTCAAAAACCGCTGGTGCCCAACATATAAGGCAATTTAAGTAACCTGTCCGCTATTCAGACTGGAAATCTACATGTCCTCCAGCGGTTATATGCTGCATGTCCATCATCTGTGCCGTTTTGCTGATCATGAACTATCACCACTGATTTACAATGCACTAAAGGGTAATAAGGCCCTAAAACATACGCGGGATTGGGGCCCATAGCTGGAGAATCGGCTCACCGCCTGCCAAATCTAATTTGTTACCATTTTCAAGGGCACAACCTAACATTTCAGCAATTAACTTCTTACTAAAAATACTTGAACCCCATTAGGAAAGAAATGCGGTATGAAGGGTGACCTTTATAATGAAGATGAGATGAAAAGACGCTGCACACATAACAATACCTAACAAATAATTCACATATTAGCTTGGCAAAGCTACAATGTGATCTGACTATGTAGATCAAATATTTTGGCCACGATGGGGCTTATTTACTAAGGGTCTGCGGATCGCACTTTTGTCTGATTTTCGAAATTTTCCGGATTTGCGCCGCTGTGACAGGTATGTAACTGGGGATTGTGTCGCAAGCGACCAAATTGTGGTGCAGCTGCGCTGCTTTCATGCAACATAAATCGGGGGCGCCCGTCGGATGATCCGACTGATTCGGACTCAGTGTGGGATTTAAGATTCAATTTGTGTCACAAGCCCAAGCACTTACATACACCAGGAAGAAGAAGGTGAACTCCAGGGACCTGAGCGGGGAAGCGACACATGCAGGATATCGGACGCAGGATCTTAGTGACTCCCTGTACAGCGCATTATACACAGACAATGCACTTACATGCACCAGGAAGAAGAAGGTGAACTCCGGGGACCTGAGCGGGGAAGCGACACATGCAGGATATCGGGTGCACGATCTTAGTGACTCCCCGCACAGCGCATTATACACGGACAATGCACTTACATGCACCAGGAAGAAGAAGGTGAACTCCAGGGACCTGAGCGGGGAAGTGACACATGCAGGATATCGGGCGCACGATCTTAGTGACTCCCTGCACAGCGCATTATACACAGACAATGCACTTACATGCACCAGGAAGAAGAAGGTGAACTCCGGGGACCTGAGCCGGGAACGACACATGCTGGATATCGGGTGCATGATCTTAGTGACTCCCTGCACAGCGCATTATACACAGACAATGCACTTACATGCACCAGGAAGAAGAAGGTGAACTCCAGGGACCTGAGCGGGGAAGCGACACATGCAGGATATCGGGCGCATGATCTTAGTGACTCCCCGCACAGCGCATTATACACGGACAATGCACTTACATGCACCAGGAAGAAGAAGGTGAACTCCGGGGACCTGAGCAGGGAAGCGACACATGCAGGATATCGGGCACGCGATCTTAGTGACTCCCCGCACAGCGCATTATACACGGACAATGCACTTACATGCACCAGGAAGAAGAAGGTGAACTCCGGGGACCTGAGCGGGGAAGCGACACATGCAGGATATGGGGTGCAGAATCTTAGTGACTCCCCGCACAGCACATTATTATATTATTATTATTATTATTATACACGGACAATGCACTTACATGCACCAGGAAGAAGAAGGTGAACTCCGGGGACCTGAGCGGAGAAGCGACACATGCAGGATATCGGGCGCACGATCTTAGTGACTCCCCGCACAGCGCATTATACACGGACAATGCACTTACATGCACCAGGAAGAAGAAGGTGAACTCCGGGGACCTGAGCGGAGAAGCGACACATGCAGGATATCGGGCGCACGATCTTAGTGACTCCCCGCACAGCGCATTATACACGGACAATGCACTTACATGCACCAGGAAGAAGAAGGTGAACTCCAGGGACCTGAGCGGGGAAGCGACACATGCTGCATATCGGGCGCACAATCTTAGTAAATTGCGGCAGATGTGCATTATACACGGACAATGCACTTTTGGGGATCTCGATGGGTAAGTAAATGTGCCCCAATGAGCTCACTTTGCTTCCACCATAGTGAAGTACAGGGGGGCATAATATGCGATTTTGAGTCCCATATAGAAAAAAAAGTCGACTTGAGCGACTATTAGGCCTCATGATCCTAAATTCAAGGTCCATTTTAAATTCAGTAATTTAGGTAAACCAAAAAAATCCAAAAAAGGATTTGTTATATAATAGGATAAAAGTTATGTCCCGGTTCTTTGCATATTATGGATCGCTTGTTGTTTCTGTGACATCATCCCGAGTGTTACCAAAAAAACCTGCAGGGAGTGTAACTTCCTACCGAAATAATAACCCAAACTTCCTTCCTCCATCACCGTCATTCAGCGTCTTAGAGGGTGCGGACCCCCTAGACTGCTAGGGAGACGGCAGGGAGGGTCTCCTATTCTAACATCAACAAAAGGATTTCCTTCCTCAAGAGGAATAAGGAAATTTAAGGAAGTCTGACCTCAGAGGAAAGAAGACGGGTCTGTTAACCTTTCAAGTGCCAAATGACTCTGCCCTCTACAATGATCAAGGAAATGGAGGCTCAGGAGCGCACGGAAGATCCTAAAGCCCTGGTATTTATATTTTGCCGGAATTGGGGGGAGGGGGGGAGTCAATGTTGACAATGTCATCTTTTATATGGGTAGCCAAATACATTAGACCGAAGTCAGAACTTGACAGTTTACATTTATCCCTTATCTACAGAGACCCCCAAACAATACGTCGAATGTAGGGTCAACTCTATGCCTGTGGAACTTGTAGGCAGGGCCGGCTCCAGGTTTCAGTAGGCCCCTGGGTGACAGAGCCTCTGTGGGCCTCTTTGCGGTGACCTCATGTGACAGCATTCAAAATTCAGAAACTCAAACCGTCTCCTGTTTCCTAAAATCTTCCCTAGTTTATCATCCCAAACAGCCCCCTCATGGTTATTTTATATAAGCCCCATTCATACTCTATGGATTCATTAGATACAGCCCCCCTCACAACCATGGATTCCTTGTGTACAGCCTTATGTGGGCCCCCCTAGCAGCTCTGGGCCCCCAGCATATGCCCAGGTATACCCAGTGCTGGCGCCTGCCCCGCTTGTAGGTCAACCCATCCAGACCTTACATAGAAGTCTATTGACTTCTATGGGACTTCCAAAACCTTATAGTCCAACTGGTCCACATGTGGAAAAGGGATAGAAAACTTGATTTTTTTTACAGCTGTTGCCAGAGGTGTTTGGCAGCAGCTTTAGTCAGAACACGGGCCAAGATTGCATTGATAATGGGAGGACCATTGGACAAGTTATTGGCTTTTTAAGAATTGGGCTGGTAGATATCTAGAGGCACCTATAGACTGGCCTTTGGTGGTGTTTTGTTTGAGCCAAAAATGCACTTTCCAAATTTTAGCACATAAAATGGATCAAGGAAAGAGCACCCACAATATTTTGAGGAGGAGGAGGAGGACCTTCATTTCCGAGGGCCTTCTCAAAAATTCACATGGAATCCATATAGGAAAGAAAGCCACACAAGAGACGCTGAACGGCCTCATGTTTTATGCTGAAATGCAATTTTTTCTTTACGAATCCGCTACTTTATATCCTGTTCCATCCGAGATACAAACATCTCAAGTGCTTATTTCCCATATTATAAATCCTAAGGAACAATGCCATACACTAATAACCCCCTGTCCTTATGATCTGGAAGATACCGAGGAGGAGATTCCTTACATCTCCAAGACGCTGTAACCTGATGATGAACTTCTGTACAATGTGATTCATGCAACAATTATCTTACGACTCCTCCTCGCCCTTTGTATTCTCCGGGGGGAAATTGCTATTTTGATTCTTTGGTGCGAAGAGCAAGAAAAATAAGCAGTGCAATATCTCTCAGATGGGAAATGTTTAATTAAACTCAATTATAGACCAGATGGGGGAAGATGTGGAAGATGTGGAAAAAAAAGCTTTTGCGGTTGTGTAGTATTCAACGCCATGGATGCAGCTTTATCTGTGAGTAGAGTAACCGTGTTCTTGCAGTAAATTCGCCTGTAGATTCCTGTTTATACTGAGGCTTAGACCAGTGATGAGATCTAGGAGTAGGATCCATACATAACATATATCCTCCAATGGAGCTAAGGTCAAGGATTCGAAATCCATTGTAGGTATAGGTGGAGTTGGTTAGATCGACTACAACCTGAGAGGTTCTTAGGTTTATACGGCAGAAGCCCTGACACCGGCCCGATCCTCGATGCCTCCAACGTCCGTCGGAGAAGAGTTTTGGCTACCTTCCTCTAATGTATATGGGGTCTTGCCCTTTATGTGCTTTCCATACTTTAAGCTTTCCATACATATTCTAGACAGATATCGGTGGGGTAATACTGCGCCACTTATGGTGTCCTTGTAGCCTCTGCTGGTCTTGACACACTGCATTCTTCCTTCAGTATATGAAATTGCAGGAGACTACATAGTCACACATGTCAGGATAGATATTTTGGAACATCAACATGTTCCTCTACAGAGATAGGCCATAGGTCTGTGTACACAGAACCAACACTAGTGATATGGCCTAGGTACACAGATGGAAATAGTCTGAAACCAATTTTGTCGGCTTATTTCCACCCTCTAACATCTATGGAGAACACTCCGATGGCAGATATATATCGGGAGAGAAAAGGATTGGACAAGGTGATATCCAAAATACATTTTTGGCCAAGCTGATCCAAGGGGGTTCAGAAGAAACATTTTTTGTTGGATGATCAATTGTTCTACTATCTAATGGGTACAAGGGCCTAGAGACATTGGGGCAGATTTATCAAGTGTCTGAAAGTCATTTCTAGTTGCCCATGGCAACCAATCACAGCTCCCCTTTAAAATATTCATGAGCACTGGTAGAATGAAAGCTGAGCTGTGATTGGTTGCTATGGGCAACTAGAAATATTTTGACTTTCAGACACTTGATAAATCTGCCCCATTATCTTGGGTTTTCCATTGTTTACCTTATCCTCAGAAAAGACATAAATCTGCTCCTCCGCTCAGCAGATATGACAACTGTTGGCTCCATAAATATGGAGTGAATTGGCAAAAACCTAAAGGTTTATGTTGAATCAGATATATGTTACCATATTCTTTTGTCGGGAAGTAAAAGTTCTCCTTACAGAAGACCTTCCTGAAGGTCATGCTTGATATCAAGGTAGGTAAAAGAGGTGTGGTTTTCCTTATCCTATCCTGGAAAACTTATTTAAATATTTCACCATATTCTTTTGTATATATTGTATATATTAGGGCACATTTACTTACCCGTTCCTGCATGATCCCCGATCCGGAATGTGCGCCGGGATGCACATCTGCCACGATTCAAGAAGATCATGCGCCCGATTCCCTGCATGTGTCGCTTCCCCGCTCAGGTCCCCGGAGTTCACCTTCTTCTTCCCGTTGTATGTAAGTGCATTGTCCGTGTATAATGCGCTGTGCGGGGAGTCACTAAGATCCTGCACCCGATATCCTGCATGTGTCTCTTCCCCGCTCAGGTCCCCGGAGTTCACCTTCTTCTTCCTGGTGCATGTAAGTGCATTGTCTGTGTATAATGCGCTGTGCTGGGAGTCACTAAGATCGTGCACCTGATATCCTGCATGTGTCGCTTCCCCGCTCAGGTCCCCGGAGTTCACCTTCTTCTTCCCGTTGTATGTAAGTGCATTGTCCGTGTATAATGCGCTGTGCAGGGAGTCACTAAGATCGTGCACACGATATCCTGCATGTGTCTCTTCCCCGCTCAGGTCCCTGGAGTTCACCTTCTTCTTCCTGGTGCATGTAAGTGCATTGTCCATGTATAATGTGCTGTGCGAGGAGTCACTAAGATCCTGCGCCCGATATCCTGCATGTGTCTCTTCCCCGCTCAGGTCCCTGGAGTTCACCTTCTTCTTCCTGGTGCATGTAAGTGCATTGTCCGTGTATAATGTGCTGTGCGGAGATTCACTAAGATCGTGCGCCCGATATCCCGCATGTGTCGCTTCCCCGCTCAGGTCCCTGGAGTTCACCTTCTTCTTCCTGGTGCATGTAAGTGCATTGTCCGTGTATAATGCGCTGTGCGGAGAGTCACTAAGATCGTGCACCTGATATCCTGCATGTGTCGCTTCCCCGCTCAGGTCCCCGGAGTTCACCTTCTTCTTCCTGGTGCATGTAAGTGCATTGTCCGTGTATAATGCGCTGTGCGGGGAGTCACTAAGATCCGTGCACCCGATATCCCGCATGTGTCACTTCCCCGCTCAGGTCCCCAGAGTTCACCTTCTTCTTCCTGGTGCGTGTAAGTGCATTGTCCGTGTATAATGCGCTGTGCGGGGAGTCACTAAGATCGTGCACCTGATATCCTGCATGTGTCACTTCCCCGCTCAGGTCCCCAGAGTTCACCTTCTTCTTCCCCGTTGTATGTCAGTGCATTGTCCGTGTATAATGCGCTGTGCGGAGAGTCACTAAGATCGTGCACCTGATATCCTGCATGTGTCGCTTCCCCGCTCAGGTCCCCGGAGTTCACCTTCTTCTTCCCGTTGTATGTCAGTGCATTGTCCGTGTATAATGCGCTGTGCGGAGAGTCACTAAGATCGTGCACCTGATATCCTGCATGTGTCGCTTCCCCGCTCAGGTCCCCGGAGTTCACCTTCTTCTTCCCGTTGTATGTAAGTGCATTGCTTGCGACACAAATTGAAATATTAATACCCGCGCTCAGTCTGAATCAGTCGGATCATCCCATTTCTGTCGCATGAAAGCCGGCGCCGATGCGCCAAAATCTGATTGCGTGCGACACAATCCCCGAAAAGTCAGACAACCCGACGAAAATGCGTCCGTGTGACCCTTAGTATTTAAGCCCCATTGTGTATATTCTTAATATAATATAATATTCCAGTTTATAGTTAAAGTCACGATCAGAGCAAAAATAAAAATATTTCCTAAGCTATGAAGATGTTCAAAGCTTTGATGTCAGATCTCTAGTTCTTTTTTAATACATTTTTGGACCGTTTAGACCAAATGTCATCACAGATGGAAAACCTTGTAACAGTAAATTTATTTCCTTGGCTTGGCCGCTCTTTATTGGACATATTAATGGTGTATTATTTCCGGTATCTGCAGCCGTGGAGGAATCTGTCAATCAGCGCTCGGGCACTTACAGAAGGATAAAAATATTCCTAAACAGAAACCTCCTTCCCGCCCTTCAGGCACCAAAACACACGGCCCGATCTACGGCACCGCAAGAGTCCTGGAATATCAATTCTTCAGCCGAGCGGGAAGGCAATTGAGGACAAGCTGCTCTATGATATTCCATATATATAATGTGCTCCCCAAAAAACGGGAAACGTACAGTCGAGCCGCTGGGGCTTTCCATAGACTGCGCTGAGAAACCAGCAGGCGACAGATATGAACATTTTCTTTATGTCTTTGGTAATTCATGGTTTCATTCATTCACCCACTCGTTACTCAAAGTCGCCAATTATATGGTAATGAGCGCGCTCGGAAATGTATGAATGGAAAGAGAGAACCATGAAAGTGAGGAAAATCCATGTGCGGAAGAGGTTGTATCGTCAGATGAGGAGAAGAGGCCGGAGCCGCCATAGAAGCTGAAGAGGACAGTGACGACGAATGGAAACAAGCGGCCTGATTGCGCACAGTGGGGCAGATTTACTTACCCGGTCCATTCGCGATCCAACGGCGGGTCTTCCGATGATTCACTAAGGTAGTTCCTCCGACGTCCACCAGGTGTCGCTGCTGCGCTGAAGTCCGCCGGAGTTCACCGTCCTAACTGGGTGCAGGTAAGCGCGTGTCAAGCAACACTTTTTTTTTTTTAAATAGCGCGTTTTTTACGAATCCGTCGGCTTTTCCAGTGCCACAACCCCCGATTTCCGTTGCGTGCATGCCGGCGCCGATGCACCACAATCCGATCGCGTGTGTCAAAAACCTGGGGCAATTCGGCGCAAATCGGAAAAATTTGGGAAACCCGACCCCCATTGTCTAAAGGATAAGAAGACACCATATACAGTGTTCTGCTGCCCACATAATACTGGTGTCAATGCTTCTCTGTATATGGGGTTCACTAGAAATTATGACTTTTCCGGCTAAATATTAGTTCACATCGCCACTTTGCTTAAAAACCAGGGTCTACGTCTTCTTATACAGCAGGAATATTGCGTCCTACAACCAGAACCTAAAGCCTGTGTGACTAACAGCTACCCAGGTGCCACCACCCTATATACATGCATGCTCCACGCGGCCAAGTGACTAGGAGAGGGGATAAGATCACCGTCAGACCAAATAACCACGGGATGAATTTTTTTCCACCAATGGATTGGAAGGTCAACCAATCAAACCAGTTGAGATCCAATCAAGATTTGCTAAAATACATCTAGTGAGTCATCTAGCCAAGGATATGTTCACACGTATGTGATAGGATGCCAAGGTCTGGAAGAACACAACTCTCTGGAGCATCAGATGTTGTCCGATGAGCCAAGCAAATATGGGAAGAGAGCACAAGAGAGACAGGAGGCGCTGACCTCGTGAGGTATGTTTAGATAGCATGGAAAGAATATAATTCGGCAGAGAAGCCGCTCACCTTATAACATGAGCATAAGCACATGTATGGTCTGTGATGTAGTACCAGCAGCCGATGGTCTCCTGACGTAAGCAGTTCCCGATCCAGAACCTGGGATTGCAGAAGATCAATGGAGGTACCCGGTGGATAACCGGAGAAAATCGGGTGCTCAGTAAATTCTCAAGGAACCAGCATTGATAGCCCCAAAAGAAAGTATTTATTTACAAAATGTAAAAATGTATTAAAAAAACGCGTTTCGGCTCAGTACGTGAGCCTTCGTCAGGCAAGATGCTAGGATGTAATCGTAATCATGGACAGTCCACGTGTTGGTCAACTGGATCCACCAGCAGCCACTCGGATGCATTATAACACATTGGTGAATGCACTGGAAATAGGGATGACAGAAATCCAAATTTACATACAAAATGGCCCCAGAATTCACTGGTTCCGCTCAGCTAAAGCCAATCCCCAAAGACTATTACTTAGCTTCAACCCTACTGGAAAAACCAGACAAGAGCCGGACGTGTCAGTAACACGAATAGGCAAAACATCTTTATCACTAGAAGGTAATCAATCGATGGATTCAGTTACTGGAAATGGAGGTCACATGTCCCACCCTCCTCCTCCTCCTCCTCCTTCTCCTTTCCAGAAGAGATTCCATGACCGTCGCAGGTTTCCATGACTCTGGATCAATAGAACATGGGGTTGTGTTACAGGTTGGCTTGTAATGCTTATTCTGATAATATACATACATCACATAAAGAAGGTAAGTGACAGCCTCCATAGGACAATGTAGAACAAACAAGTTACATGGTGGACAATCTGAGACAACACATACAGGTCAAGCACCACCGAGGCAGGTCCTTCCTAAAGAGGCTCACAGTATGAAGCCATCAGTTTAATATCTGTGAGGTCTTCCAGATCCACAACCAAAGGCTTATATAGAGTTTGCTCCAACCCTGTCAGTTTTGGTGAGAGTATTACAGCCATCTAAGGGGTGTAACTACAGGGGTAGCAGCCATAGCAGCTACTATAGGACCTGCAGTGTCAGGAGGTCCGGCCACCCAACCTGCCAGACTGGAGGATGGAGGATGCGCACCGTTATATACATATTATGCTGCACATTGGAGACTTTATTAAGACTAGATTTTCATAAATCTCCCCCGCTAACGGTCCTGCTCTTATATTCACCAAGAAGCTCCAGATTCTTAGTGAATATGGGCGCAATTTCTGCCAGTTCTGACCTGTAGCCCAGGGCTATGGGTGTGTTGGGTCGTAGACTGGGGGGGGCAGCGGGGCAAGTGGAGGGCAGGCTGGGGTTTGAACGCCCGATGTGCCCTCCACACCCAGTCTACGACCCAACACGCCTATAGAGCCATGGGGGTTGTTAACACCCGAAAACTGTCGGTAATGGGGAGATTTATATGGTTTCTCCACCAGAAAACTGGCGCAGAAGACATTATAAATCTTGGCCATTGTTCACATTTTCCATAGCATATAGCTGAGTCAGCAGAAGATAAGAAATCTTTGGGGAAGGAACAGCCGGAAAGGAATCTCTCATCTCTAAATCCTTCCAACTACCTCCCCCATGGGGTCAGCAGCTACTGGGCCCCAGGATAAGAAGACTACCTGACTGTGAGTATATAGATATGTACATATGATGTGTATATGCTGTATGTCTGCATATGCTACTGTATGTATATGCTGTATATGGTGTATATGTGTGATGTGTGTGCATATGGTGTAAGGTTTATATGCCGTATATGTATGTGTGCTTATATACTGTAGTTCTGTATATGGTACTATATGTATTTGTGTGTGTGTGTTTGTGCCGTATGTGTGTATATGGTGAGTTAATATCATGTACATGTGTTATAATATGATGTATCTGATGTGTATATACTGTGTGTGTATTAGATGCATAGATACTGTATGTATAAGTGTATAAATGTATATATGAGTCCTGTGTGTATGAGTGTTGAGCTGTATATATGTGTATGTAAATGGGTGTGATTGTATATACATGTGTGACTGTATACATATGTATATTTTTTGTAAGGGGAAGGGGGGGCCCCATGCAGAGGTCTGATATGGGACCCATCCTCTCCTAGTTACCCCCCTGCAGTCATCACATGGCACCTTGATCACATGATCATCATACGATCACCTTGATGTATTATGGAAAGGGTTAACAATTTTTATTTCTAATCGTAAAAAAAAACGCAACTCTTTAAGAACTATCCCCAGGTCTTTGGCGAATATTGTTTCGTGTGTAATATACTAGACTGCGGCGAATAATCAAATAGCCGTTCATTTCCAGCGCTAGACCTGGAGCCGTCAGTAATATCCGCAGTGTGTAACGGCTCGGAGAGGCATAAATCGCGCTCCTGCCTGGAGCTGACCCTCACTCGCACTTCATTCAGTGTAACTGATGTGATTAGTACAAGAATATGGACATAAATCCGGCCTGGACTGTGTCCGTACAAGAAGTGTCATGGCTACGCGGAGAAGCAGGTAGCTGTGTGATGTACGGGCGGCCGGCCATGTTTATGGGGGATCTGTCACATCCACTTACGGATTATGTACACCAGCATCCGAGGTCAGGACTGGAATCTTGGATGTTTCCATAGCATTATCACCTTTTGTCTCACAACCCCATTCCTGTTCCTATGAGCAAACCCAACCACATAACAACTAAAGGTCCATGCGCCATTCGTCGAGATGGGTGGTAGGTGAGACCATGTACCGACTGCCATTCATCGAGATGGACGGAAGGAGACGGCAAGTGCAGACCGCCATTCATCGAGATGGATGGTAGGAGACGCCAAGTGCCGACCATCATTCATCGAGATGGGTGGTAGGAGAGACCATGTACCGACTGCCATTTATCGAGATGGACGGTAGGAGACGGCAAGTGCAGACCGCCATTCATCGAGATGGGTGGTAGGAGAGACCATGTGCCGACCATCATTCATCGAGATGGGTGGTAGGAGAGACCATGTGCCGACCATCATTCATCGAGATGAATGGTAGGAGAGACAATGTACTGACCACCATTTATCGAGATGGACGGTAGGAGAGACCAAGTGCCAACCATCATTCATCGAGATGAATAGTAAAAGAGGCCAACTGCCGACCATCATTGATCGAGATGGACGGTAGGAGAGGCCAAGTGCTGACCATCATTGATCGAGATGGATGGTAGGAGAGGCCAAGTGCTGACCATCATTCATCGAGATGGGTGGTAGGAGAGGCCAAGTGCCGACCGTCATTCATCGAGATGGACAGAAGGAGAGGCCAAGTGCCGACCGCCATTCATCGAAATGGACGGTAGGAGAGGCCAAGTGCCGACCATCCTTCATCGAGATGGACGGTAGGGGAGGCCAAGTACCGACCTTCATTCATCGAGATGGACGGTAGAAGAGGCCAAGTGCCGACCATCATTCATCGAGATGGATGGTAGAAGAGGCCAAGTGCTGACCATCATTCATCGAGATGGACGGTAGGAGAGGCCATGTACTGACCACCATTTATCGAGATGGACGGTAGGAGAGACCAAGTGCCAACCATCATTCATCGAGATGAATAGTAAAAGAGGCCAACTGCCGACCATCATTGATCGAGATGGACGGTAGAAGAGGCCAAGTGCCGACCATCATTCATCGAGATGGACGGTAGGGGAGGCTAAGTGCCAACCATCATTCATCGAGATGGACGGTAGGAGAGGCCAAGTGCCAACCATCAATCATCGAGATGGACGGTAGGGGAGGCCAAGCTCCAACCATCATTCATCGAGATGGACGGTAGGAGAGGCCAAGCTCCAACCATCATTCATCGAGATGGACGGTAGGAGAGGCCAAGCTCCAACCATCATTCATCGAGATGGACGGTAGGAGAGGCCAAGTGCCAACCATCATTCATTGAGATGGATGGTAGTAGAAGCCGAGCACCGACCGTTGCTTGCTGTCATTCATCAAGATTGGGCCGATCGGGTATGGACAATTGTTTGGGTGATCTTCACCCCCTTTTAGAAAGCTGAATCGTCAACAGAGGTGAAGATTCCAGTGTAGACATTTATATTCTGAAGAAGATACTTCCATACAACAATGAAGGTTTTTGGACTAAAAGAACCATCAAAGACTTGAAGCTTTTAGGTCCCAAAAACAGGGCACCCAACCACCATGTGCCTTACGATATATAAAAATGCTGAAAAAACTGCACAGTACAACACTATAGCAGCAACCAGTCATATCCAATCTATGAGTGCAGCTCATTTAATGTATGGAGAACGCATAGACGTCCATTGCTTATCGACTTTTATTGCAATCCCTCTCCGGAGAATAGACTTCCTGTCCTGGGCTTATTATTTGCTATAATGTAGCTGGACCTGGTAAGAAATAGGCCGTGCTTTCAGGTCCAGACTCATTAATAAGCAATAAGCAATTCTCAGCGAGTGTCCTTCAATATAATACAGCCTGGCTCCATACATCTGGGGAGAATATATACCAAGTATGCATATGGAAATGTGTATTTAGGGTTGAATCAAGATCCGTGAATGACCTTCAGGTAAATATATGGGGCGCCGCGCCATAGGGACTGGGCTGGAGTGAGTAATAATTTTGTATTGCCTAAATAACCGCCTGGTACCAAAATAATAACTGTGCCAAAGGGCAGCACCACACAGCGCTCATATAATACCGGACACCCAATAGATCAAAGGATCTGCTATTTACTGCTCCCCTTAAAAAAATACATACATTTTTGTGCGCACACACATTTATACACTCATATATATATATATATATATACACACACACACACGTTTATACACACAAGTTTAAATACTTATACACATTTATACGCCTATTATACACGTACATACATGTATACACTCCTATGCACACATTTATACGCCTATTATACACGTACATACATGTATACACTCCTATGCACACATTTATACGCCTATTATACACGTACATACATGTATACACTCCTATGCACACATTTATACGCCTATTATACACGTACATACATGTATACACTCCTATGCACACATTTATACGCCTATTATACACGTACATACATGTATACACTCCTATGCACACATTTATACGCCTATTATACACGTACATACATGTATACACTCATATGCACACATTTATACACGTACATACATGTATACACTCCTATGCACACACAGGGGCGGACTGGCCATAAGACCCACCGGGAAAAATCCCGGTGGGCCGACTCGTTTGGGGCCGGTCCAGGGCCGGTCTGACATCTGTGGGGCCGGAGAAAAAAAAAAAAAAATGAACTCACCTTGGTAAGGATGGAAACCGCGCTGAGGACCACAGGAATGGGAGGCCGGGCGCAGCGCTGCAGGGACTTCCACCTGCTGTGCTTCTGCTGTCTGATGCCAGTGTCATCACATGACCCGCCTCATGACGTCCCCCGCGCAGGCCGGCATCTCTCCATGCTAGATTTGGAGGCCTGAGCACTGCTGCTCACAGAGACCACACAGCCCCCCCCCCCCGCGATCCCCCCCTCCCCGCGATCGCCCCCCCCCCCCCCCCGCGACCGCCCCCCACCCCTTTCCCTGGTTTGCAAGAAGGAGAAGGATGCAGGATGAAGATGGCAAGAGAAGAGAACTTACAGGGTAAGTGGCTGTATACATGGGAATGTATGGCTGGTGTATATGCTACGTGGGACCGTATGGCTGGTGTGTATGCTACGTGGCAATGTATGGCTGGTGTGTATGCTACGTGGGAATGTATGGCTGGTGTGTATGCTACGTGGGAATGTATGGCTGGTGTGTATGCTACGTGGCAATGTATGGCTGGTGTGTATGCTACGTGGGAATGTATGGCTGGTGTGTATGCTACGTGGGAATGTATGGCTGGTGTGTATGCTACGTGGGAATGTATGGCTGGTGTATATGCTACGTGGGACCGTATGGCTGGTGTGTATGCTACGTGGCAATGTATGGCTGGTGTGTATGCTACGTGGGAATGTATGGCTGGTGTGTATGCTACGTGGCAATGTATGGCTGGTGTGTATGCTACGTGGCAATGTATGGCTGGTGTGTATGCTACGTGGGAATGTATGGCTGGTGTGTATGCTACGTGGGAATGTATGGCTGGTGTGTATGCTACGTGGGAATGTATGGCTGGTGTATATGCTACGTGGGACCGTATGGCTGGTGTGTATGCTACGTGGCAATGTATGGCTGGTGTGTATGCTACGTGGGAATGTATGGCTGGTGTGTATGCTACGTGGGAATGTATGGCTGGTGTGTATGCTACGTGGCAATGTATGGCTGGTGTGTATGCTACGTGGGACCGTATGGCTTGTGTGTATGCTACGTGGCAATGTATGGCTGGTGTGTATGCTACGTGGGACCGTATGGCTGGTGTGTATGCTACGTGGCAATGTATGGCTGGTGTATATGCTACGTGGGAATGTATGGCTGGTGTGTATGCTACGTGGGAATGTATGGCTGGTGTGTATGCTACGTGGGAATGTATGGCTGGTGTATATGCTACGTGGGACCGTATGGCTGGTGTGTATGCTACGTGGCAATGTATGGCTGGTGTGTATGCTACGTGGGAATGTATGGCTGGTGTGTATGCTACGTGGGAATGTATGGCTGGTGTGTATGCTACGTGGCAATGTATGGCTGGTGTGTATGCTACGTGGGACCGTATGGCTTGTGTGTATGCTACGTGGCAATGTATGGCTGGTGTGTATGCTACGTGGGACCGTATGGCTGGTGTGTATGCTACGTGGCAATGTATGGCTGGTGTATATGCTACGTGGGAATGTATGGCTGGTGTGTATGCTACGTGGGAATGTATGGCTGGTGTGTATGCTACGTGGGACCGTATGGCTGGTGTGTATGCTACGTGGGACCGTATGGCTTGTGTGTATGCTACGTGGGAATGTATGGCTGGTGTGTATGCTACGTGGGAATGTATGGCTGGTGTGTATGCTACGTGGGAATGTATGGCTGGTGTGTATGCTACGTGGGACCGTATGGCTTGTGTGTATGCTACGTGGGAATGTATGGCTGGTGTATATGCTACGTGGGACCGTATGGCTTGTGTGTATGCTACGTGGGAATGTATGCTACGTGGGAATGTATGGCTGGTGTATATGCTACGTGGGAATGTATGGCTGGTGTATATGCTACGTGGGACCGTATGGCTGGTGTATATGCTACGTGGGAATGTATGGCTGGTGTGTATGCTACGTGGGACCGTATGGCTTGTGTGTATGCTACGTGGGAATGTATGGCTTGTGTGTATGCTACGTGGGAATGTATGGCTGGTGTGTATGCTACGTGGGAATGTATGGCTGGTGTGTATGCTACGTGGCAATGTATGGCTGGTGTGTATGCTACGTGGGAATGTATGGCTGGTGTGTATGCTACGTGGGACCGTATGGCTGGTGTGTATGCTACGTGGGAATGTATGGCTGGTGTGTATGCTACGTGGGACCGTATGGCTTGTGTGTATGCTACGTGGGAATGTATGGCTGGTGTGTATGTTGCATGGGACTACGTGGCTGGTGTGACTGAGGTGTATGTTACATGCGAAACTGGGGCGAGGCGGCTGTATGTAGCTGTGTTGTATAGTAGTTTATAATAGTTATATTCTTATACATAGGGGGCAGTATTATAATAGTTATATTCTTGTACATAGGGGGCAGTATTATAGTAGTTATATTCTTGTACATAGGGGCCGTATTATAGTAGTTATATTCTTGTACATAGGGGGCGGTATTATAGTAGTTATATTCTTGTACATAGGGGGCGGTATTATAGTAGTTATATTCTTGTACATAGGGGGCAGTATTATAGTAGTTATATTCTTGTACATAGGGGGCGGTATTATAGTAGTTATACTCTTGCACATAGGGGGCGGTATTATAGTAGTTATGTTCTTGTACATAGGGGGCGGTATTATAGTAGTTATATTCTTGTACATAGGGGGCGGTATTATAGTAGTTATATTCTTGTACATTGGGGGCAGTATTATAGTAGTTATATTCCTGTACATAGGGGGGCAGTATTATAGTAGTTATATTCTTGTACATAGGGGACAGTATTATAGTAGTTATATTCCTGTACATAGGGGGCAGTATTATAGTAGTTATATTCTTATACATAGGGGGCAGTATTATAATAGTTATATTCTTATACATAGGGGGCAGTATTATAGTAGTTATATTCTTGTACATAGGGGGCGGTATTATAGTAGTTATATTCTTGTACATAGGGGGCAGTATTATAGTAGTTATATTCTTGTACATAGGGGGCGGTATTATAGTAGTTATATTCTTGTACATAGGGGGCGGTATTATAGTAGTTATATTCTTGTACATAGGGGGCGGTATTATAGTAGTTATATTGTTGTACATAGGGGGCAGTATTATAGTAGTTATATTCTTGTACATAGGGGCTGTATTATAGTAGTTATATTCTTGTACATAGGGGGCAGTATTATAGTAGTTATATTCTTATACATAGGGGGCAGTATTATAATAGTTATATTCTTATACATAGGGGGCAGTATTATAGTAGTTATATTCTTGTACATAGGGGCCGTATTATAGTAGTTATATTCTTGTACATAGGGGGCGGTATTATAGTAGTTATATTCTTGTACATAGGGGGCAGTATTATAGTAGTTATATTCTTGTACATAGGGGGCAGTATTATAGTAGTTATATTCTTGTACATAGGGGGCGGTATTATAGTAGTTATACTCTTGCACATAGGGGGCGGTATTATAGTAGTTATGTTCTTGTACATAGGGGGCGGTATTATAGTAGTTATATTCTTGTACATAGGGGGCGGTATTATAGTAGTTATATTCTTGTACATTGGGGGCAGTATTATAGTAGTTATATTCCTGTACATAGGGGGGCAGTATTATAGTAGTTATATTCTTGTACATAGGGGACAGTATTATAGTAGTTATATTCCTGTACATAGGGGGCAGTATTATAGTAGTTATATTCTTATACATAGGGGGCAGTATTATAATAGTTATATTCTTATACATAGGGGGCAGTATTATAGTAGTTATATTCTTGTACATAGGGGGCGGTATTATAGTAGTTATATTCTTGTACATAGGGGGCAGTATTATAGTAGTTATATTCTTGTACATAGGGGGCGGTATTATAGTAGTTATATTCTTGTACATAGGGGGCGGTATTATAGTAGTTATATTCTTGTACATAGGGGGCGGTATTATAGTAGTTATATTGTTGTACATAGGGGGCAGTATTATAGTAGTTATATTCTTGTACATAGGGGCTGTATTATAGTAGTTATATTCTTGTACATAGGGGGCAGTATTATAGTAGTTATATTCTTGTACATAGGGGGCAGTATTATAGTAGTTATATTCTTGTACATAGGGGGGAGTATTATAGTAGTTATATTCTTGTACATAGGGGGCAGTATTATAGTAGTTATAGTCTTGTACATAGGGGGCAGTATTATAGTAGTTATATTCTTGTACATAGGGGGCAGTATTATAGTAGTTATATTCTTGTACATAGGAGGCAGTATTATAGTAGTTATATTCTTGTACATAGGGGGCAGTATTATAGGAGTTATATTCTTGTACATAGGGGGCAGTATTATAGTAGTTATATTCCTGTACATAGGGGGCAGTATTATAGTAGTTATATTCTTGTACATAGGGGGCAGTATTATAGTAGTTATATTCCTGTACATAGGGGCAGTATTATAGTAGTTATATTCTTGTACATAGGGGGCAGTATTATAGTAGTTATATTCTTGTACATAGAGGGCAGTATTATAGTAGTTATATTCTTGTACATAGGGGGCAGTATTATAGCAGTTATATTCTTGTACATAGGGGCAGTATTATAGTAGTTATATTCTTGTACATAGGGGCAGTATTATAGTAGTCATATTCTTGTACATAGGGGGCAGTATTATAGTAGTTATATTCCTGTACATAGGGGGCAGTATTATAGTAGTTATATTCCTGTACATAGGGGGCAGTATTATAGTAGTTATATTCCTGTACATAGGGGGCAGTATTATAGTAGTTATAGTCTTGTACATAGGGGGCAGTATTATAGTAGTTATATTCTTGTACATAGGGGGCAGTATTATAGCAGTTATATTCTTGTACATAGGAGGCAGTATTATAGTAGTTATATTCTTGTATATAAGGGGCAGTATTATAGTAGTTATATTCCTGTACATAGGGGGCAGTATTATAGTAGTTATATTCTTGTACATAGGGGGCAGTATTATAGTAGTTATATTCTTGTACATAGGGGGCAGTTTTATAGTAGTTATATTCTTGTGCATAGGGGGCAGTATTATAGTAGTTATATTCTTGTACATAGGGGGCAGTATTATAGTAGTTATATTCTTATACATAGGGGGCAGTATTATAGTAGTTATATTCTTGTACATAGGAGGCAGTATTATAGTAGGTATATTCTTGTACATAGGGGGCAGTATTATAGTAGTTATATTCTTGTACATAGGGGGCAGTATTATAGTAGTTATATTCTTGTACATAGGGGCAGTATTATAGTAGTTATATTCTTGTACATAGGGGGCAGTATTATCGTAGTTATATTCTTATACATAGGGGGCAGTATTATAGTAGTTATATTCTTGTACATAGGGGCAGTATTATAGTAGTTATATTCTTGTACATAGGGGGCAGTATTATAGTAGTTATATTCTTGTACATAGGGGGCAGTATTATAGTAGTTATATTCTTGTACATAGGAGGCAGTATTATAGGAGTTATATTCCTGTACATAGAGGGCAGTATGATAGTAGTTATATTCTTGTACATAGGAGGCAGTATTATAGTAGTCACATCGGAAAGTAGTTGTTTATGGAGAAGGTATTGTAGTATTAAGTTGTGTTCTCTTAAAAAAGAAGCTTTATTCCTGTATAAGGGAGGTAGTATGAATTTCTTTGTCTGTGCTGTACATGCTTATTTAGACCATCTATAAACAGTTTGTAACTCCACCCACATCACATGACCACGCCTACTTGTTTTGACCCCGCCCACAGAATGGGGCCACTTTAACAGTTTTTTCCAGGGCCACTTTAAATTCCCAGTCCGCCCCTGTGCACACATTTATACGCCTATTATACACGTACATACATGTATACACTCCTATGCACACATTTATACGCCTATTATACACGTACATACATGTATACACTCACATGCACACATTTATACACCTATTATACACGTACATACATGTATACACTCATATGCACACATTTATACACCTATTATACACGTACATACATGTATACACTCATATGCACACATTTATACGCCTATTATACACGTACATACATGTATACACTCATATGCACACATTTATACGCCTATTATACACGTACATACATGTATACACTCATATGCACACATTTATACACCTATTATACACGTACATACATGTATACACTCATATGCACACATTTATACACGTACATACATGTATACACTCATATGCACACATTTATACACCTATTATACACGTACATACATGTATACACTCCTATGCATACATTTATGGACCCATCTATACATTTATGCACTCAAATACACATATATACTTGGAATATACACACTCATACAGTATACACAGACAGCATGTACACATTCATACATTTATACACACATACAGTATATACACATCAAATACACACGCAAATGATATGGTATATAGACACATGGGGGGTCATTTATCTTTTTTCTTCCAGTTTTTTTCTGTCTTTTTGATACATTTTTTGGCGCACTGCAATTTATGCGCCTTTTTGGAGACATTTTGAAAAGACATTTGTTTTTCCTCAGTAAGACACATTTATCTTCTATTCCAGATGTGCTAAATGTCACAAATGACCTTGAGCATTTTAAATTGCCTAAAATTTGCGACATTTTTTGGCGCAAAAAACTCCAGACTAAATCATACTTAAGGAAAAAGACGGACAGAAAAAAAACGACAGGCAAAAACCAGCCATAACACACAGAGATAAGATAAATGACCCCCATAGAGTATATCTACATCATACACACCATATATACATACATACAGTATAAACACACCATATACACACACATATCTATAAGGTATATAGACGCCATACACACATATACATACATACAGGATATACACACACCAACAGTGTATGCACACCCCATACACAGACATACAGATTATACACACATATACATACATAGAGGATACACACACACAAACAGGTATGTACACACCATACATAGACATAAAGCGGATACAAACATATAGCATATACATGTATACACTCTCACACATATGTATATACTTAGGGACTCTTCTTATCCTGAGAGGGGGGGAAAGGTGTGAGGTCACAGATGTGACCCCATTGGGGTAGATGGCGGCAGGAGGCCGTGGTGTGAGACTCCTGTTCCTGCCCTTCTGGTGTGGAGGATGTGCCCTGTTATATACATGTTATACTGTACAATGTGTATATAATGGTGCACATCCTCCATCGGGTGGCCGGGCCCCCTGACACAGTGGGCCCCATAGCGACTGCTACGCTGCAATAAAGACCCTGCAATCTTTGCCCTTCAAATTCTCACCCAGATCTCTGTTTGCTGTTGAATATAAACATTTGTATCCAAAGACTAAAAATCTGTCCCTTTTTTGTCACGTTCGGACGTTACATGTAACAATCGCAACCTCAGCTGCAAGGCAAATCCAATTTTAGGATGTATCAAAAGAGGTAACGATGAGAAGGACTTGGTTCTGCCAAATCAGGAGTCAGACCCCCTCATGAAATGTTGGGCACAATGTTAGGCACCAGCGTCATAAAGAGACAGACCGAGGTGATTAAGGGAATGGGGGGGTGGGGTGGGGTGCTCAAAATACAAAAAGTGTCATAAAATGGAACTTCCAGGATTTTGGGGCTGTCCCAGGCAACAGGGAGCATATCATGGAATTAACTCTTTGAGTGCGATGGTGATGCAGGGAGCCGTCGGCTCCCTACTTCCACCATTCTGCCTGTGTAATGGAAAGAAGCAGAGGTGCTGCGGGGAATCAGGAGGGGTGAGGATAAGTTTGGGGGGGGGGGGGCGCTTTTTTTAATGGAGGTTGAGAAATGCGATATAGTGTGGAAACCACAGAAAAGCCATTGTGCAGTATAGGGGCCACTGAATGGGGCATTATACTGAATGGGGCAGTATACAGTCCTGGGGCCACATAGGAGGGCATTATACTGAATGGGGCAGTATACAGTCCTGGGGCCACTGAATGGGGCATTATACTGAATGGGGCAGTACACACTCCTGGGGCCACTGAATGGGGCAGTACACAGTCCTGGGGCCACATAGGAGGGCATTATACTGAATGGGGCAGTACACAGTCCTGGGGCCACATAGGAGGGCATTATACTGAATGGGGCAGTACACAGTCCTGGGGCCACATAGGAGGGCATTATACTGAATGGGGCAGTACACAGTCCTGGGGCCACATAGGAGGGCATTATACTGAATGGGGCAGTACACAGTCCTGGGGCCACTGAATGGGGCATTATACTGAATGGGGCAGTATACAGTCCTGGGGCCACATAAGGGGGCATTATACTGAATGGGGCAGTACACAGTCCTGGGGCCACATAAGGGGGCATTATACTGAATGGGGCAGTACACAGTCCTGGGGCCACATAGGAGGGCATTATACTGAATGGGGCAGTACACAGTCCTGGGGCCACATAAGGGGGCATTATACTGAATGGGGCAGTACACAGTCCTGGGGCCACATAAGGGGGCATTATACTGAATGGGGCAATACACAGTCCTGGGGCCACATAAGGGGGCATTATACTGAATGGGGCAGTACACAGTCCTAGGGTCACCTAAGGGGGCATTATACTGAATGGGGCAGTACACAGTCCTGGGGCCACATAAGGGGGCATTATACTGAATGGGGCAGTACACAGTCCTGGGGCCACATAAGGGGGCATTATATTGCATGGGGCATTAGACAGTCCTGGGGCCACATAAGGGGGCATTATACTGCATGGGGCATTAGACAGTCCTGGGGCCACATAAGGGGGCATTATACTGCATGGGGCATTAGACAGTCCTGGGGCCACATAAGGGGGCATTATACTGCATGGGGCATTAGACAGTCCTGGGGCCACATAAGGGGGCATTATACTTTCTGGGTCCAGTATAATCTTGTTGCTCCTCCAGGTCTAGGGCAGTAACCTCCAGGCAGCGGCAGACAGAGGATATAGGAGCGGCCCCTCTGAAGTTGGAATATTCAGGGTAATGGAGAAAACAATGTATTCTCTATTCTTATGAATGTCGCCCCATAGGAAATCCATTATTAAACCTCTGAATGCTTTCACACACATCGGGGAGCTCCGGGGTGACCGGTAATATCCTGTTTATTGTATGGAAGAAATTCTGTATTTACAGCAAGATATATGAGCCGGCATGTGCTGTAATATGGTGACTAATAGTAACATTACAGGATAGTGAATAATGTACCCCAGGCCACAGCAACCAGTCACAACTCAGACAATTCAGTCTCAAAGCATTGCTAAATAGTCGCATCTCTTTATTCTAAAGTTCTTCCATAGATGATGACATAGAGCGTTTCACTAATCGGCCGTGATCGGTGCGGATACTCAACAGGAAGTGTTCATTTCCTCTGCAGCGCCTCCGCAGGAGAACTTAGGTATTGCAAGACCTTATAAATCAAGTGAATGCATGGATGGGGTTATAAAAAAGAACAACATCTAAGGCTCTGTTCACATCTCTGTTATAGACACTGGTGCAGAAGTGGATAAATGCTGTTACATGGCTGCAGTTTGGTCTAATTTTGTAACTTATTTGTGTTTGTTTTTTTATGTTATACACGTCAACCCCTTTCAAATGTAAGGAATTTAAGGTTCTCTCTGAATAAACATATTATTATTAGTAATATTTTTGTGTTATGGTAAAATGACAGACACTACAACAAAAACTCAACTATCCCATTATAATCAATGGGCTCCGTTGAGCTTAATTTGTGTCCATCATATGATCGTATGACAGGTCCCTGCGGTTCCTATGATAGAACAGAACTATCACAACAGAACCGAAACTATATATAAACATCGGATTCACAGTCCATGGATGGCACTATACAGGGCAAAGACATCATGTGATTCCCCCCCCCCCCCCCCCCGGAGCTTCAAGACCAAATGTACTTCTTTTCTTCTGCATCTAAATACAGTAGGGTCCCCTACTTAAGGACACCCGACTTACAGGCGACCCCTAGTTACAGACGGACCCCTCTGCCCCCTGCGACCTCTGGTGACCCCTCTGGATGTTACTTTAGTCCCAGACTGCAATGATCAGCTGTAAGGTGTCTGTAATGAAGCTTTATGGATAATCCTTGGTCCAATTACAGCCCAAAAATTTTGAAACTCCAATTGTCACTGGGGTAAAAAAAAATTTTGTCTGGATCTACAATTATAAAATATACAGTTTCGACTTACATACACATTCAACTTAAGAACAAACCTATAGAACCTATCTTGTATGTAACCCGGCGACTGCCTGTACATGAAAGTTGTTTATTGGAGTCTACATGGCAGTAGCCCCCCTAAACATGCCCCATGTGCCGATCCTCTACCTCTGCCCCTGCATCCTGGTATGAATAATCTGTGCCATCCTTATTATTACTCACCAGTTCTCTAGTTGGTTGCCCCCGGGGGATACAACCCTACAGCTTATTAAGGGGACCCTCCTTTCTGTAGGACACCACATCTGTCATACAAGAGGCTCGGAAAAAGTTCCCCATAGAAATATCTAGGAAAATATGTCCATACAATGAAGCAATTTGTACCATCGCCATCTATATAACCTATAGGAGTTATATCCCCGGCAGATGGATGGTCCCTGCCGGTTACTGGACCTATAGGAATAAATTCCTATAATAAAGGCTACAATGAAATCCAAAAGCTCAACATAATGCAGACTATAGGGTTCCCCCAGTCCACGGTGACCCCTCGAGCACCCTACAGGAGGTATAATGGACTTGTTGGCGAGGCAGACAGATGATGTATGATACACACGTGTTCTGTCTGGCTGAAATCTATCACACAAGCCGCTCACGGACACTGGCGCTGCCAGAGGGCATGGGCAGGAGCTGTGCCAGTGCAGGGGCTGCCAGGGGCCATGGGCAGGAGCTGTGCCAGTGCAGGGGCTGCCAGGGGCCATGGGCAGGAGCTGTGCCAGTGCAGGGGCTGCCAGGGGCCATGGGCAGTGGATGGGTATAGTACAAGTATGGGATGCGCCGACACGTCTGAACTCTACAATATACACTATATATATCATATGGAAATGACATCTGCATAAACATGGGTCTTGTTGCCATACCCTGGCACAGGGGGGTGGCAGGATGGATACCAGCTGCGGGCTAGTGGTGGCCCTGTCCGGTTATGGGTCTCAGGTAGATTTTGGCTTCTCTAATATAGTAATGTACATTTGTATATATGGTGCCGGTGTCCAGAGAGCCGGTGGAGACCATATACATAGAATATTTATATAGAAAGACTGCGTGTAGCACTGGGTGTATAGTGGCGCCCTGGGGGTATCTGGGTCTTATTATGGACGTGAAAATCAGACGTCCATAAATCTCAGAACCAAAACAGTTTTGGCAGCTGGGATGAATTGTGGGACCTCTCCCCTCTCCTCCCCATGCTGGCCACCAGCACACGCGTGGTTAATGTCTTCCTCATAAGGGCCACACACATACTGTGTACAGTAGACATAGCTGCATACACACGTCTGCCAGATACACCCCAGCGCGGACCCTCAGCATCGCCATCCGTGATATAGATTGGATACATTGTATAACACAAGTGTCCATGTGAAGACAATGTCATCCTATAGCCAAGCAGCACAATAGCGTGGACGCAGCGCTGCAGGGGTTACATGATATATATATATACGTAAAGCCGCCACATCATACACCTGCAGTATACGGCTATACCCACACAGATGCAGAATTAAGCATCCGCCCACTCTCCCTTCCTGTAAATCCAGATTAAATGCCCCCCCCTTGACTCATTCATTGGGCCGGCGCGTGTGTGTGATCCCCCCCCAGGGGCAGTAATGTACTCACCAGGGACAAGATAGATCCCACTTCAGAGGTGAACGAATCCCCCTCCTCACTAACGCAGGATCTGCAAGAGAACAATCCCAGTTCAGTCCTTCCCAACGGATAATCCCAAATGCAGTGACTGTGGCTCTGCTTTGTTACCCATGGATCCACGCATGCTCCTTAGAACGGATACAATCACCATAACCACGCCCACCTGCCGCCTGACTGGTCAATGCAGCAGGAATATGCAAATCTGTCCATTGTGGCCACCTCTCCCCCCCCCCCCCTATTCTCAAATTCCTTCCTTCTGTTACAAAGTATCTGGAATCTGATGAATTCTTTCCCCTTAAATTTAGAAAGTGGAAGAAGCGGAAATTATGTCAACGTAAATAAATATTTGCAAACTTTGTTCCAATCTGGGGCGAATTACGGATTATTAAAGCGGATGGGAATAATTAGTTACAAAGAGACTAAGAGGAAACAAACGGGCAAATATTTTTAGGGAAATTGGACATTTTTGCAGCAGTTTATGGAATCTTTAAATTGATCATAAAAAGTGATTTTATCTTAATATCCTGACTGCAAAAAGTGCAACAAAACCACACCTGGAAATAGTCAGCGCACAATTCCGAATCTTATATGATAAAAAGTTATCCGGTTACCTTTCTGTGTACGTTTCTTGCAGGTTTCAAGATCTCTGCTTGCTGTCCTTGAATGGAAACCTTATGATTTATTAGCTAGAGGATACAAATTAGTCATGTGTTGGATACACAGGTACAAGGTTGGATACAGTCCATCACATGCCCAGGACAGTTTTGTATCCAAACGGAAATAAACAATGAGGGATCCGACCAAAAGGACAGCAAGCAGAGATCTTGAAAACCTGCAACAAATTGGCACAGAAAGTAAATTGGAGATTTGGACACAGATTACATAGTGCTGCACAGAGCTTTCCAAATCAGTCCCTGTCCCCAATTGGGCTCACAATCTAATCAACCTATCAGTATGTTTTGGAGTGTGGGAGGAAACCGGAGGACCCGGAGTAAACCCACGCAAACACGGAGAAAACATAGAAACTCTGTGCAGATGTTGACCCTGGGACCTGAACCCCAGCATGCTTGTCAGTTTTTGGGATGAGACGCCAGGGTGTACCCACCATGGAATCCCCCCTACCCCTCTAATGTATATGGGAAACACCCTCACAAATATCGCATACGACCCCTTCATCCAAGGTGAATACAGATTCCTAAACTAACACGGAGATAACAAAAACAGCCACCAAATTAAATAATGACCCCTTAAGGGAATCCATCATGATAAACTAGGGTCCCTTACTCATAGACCCAGGCTTCATGACTGTGGTGATCCTTCTAAAATGAACTTTTAAAATTATGCTAATGAGCCACAATGGCTCTGGGGAGTGTTACCAGAGCCTCTCCGTGCTGCACAGGCTGTTACACAGTGCAGGAATACTTTCCCCTCCTACTGTGTTAGATTACAGCAGGGAGAGGGAGGGGGGAAGTGCTGAGGGAGCAGAGGGAGGGGAGACAGTTTAACAACCTGTGAAGCTACAGTACAGAGGGGCTCCGGTAATACTCTCTCAGGTGCATTAGTTTAAAACGTGAAGGAAGGTGACAATGGATAACAAATATAAGAAGATACCACAGTCCCGGTGCCTGGATCTATGAGTAATGTCCCTGGTTTATCACGATGGATATTGAAGGATGGCCCCCGGGAAATGTACCCCGTATTCCAGGAATCTGGGGGGACCACCCTTTATCCTGGGAGTCCCCTGGACATTTGGCACCTATAGATTTATCTCACACATATCCGGTGCTGCACGTCATGGGTCACATACAGGGACAGATTTGTAGGATAATTGGTAAATCCCTGCAGTATATTCATCCTGGGGACTCTCCTCCGTGATGAATGTTCCCAATTGTCCCCCAGCAGGAAGAAATCTGCCCACTTGGCAGCCGTCAGGAGGAAATGGCCTGACCTCATGCCGCACAATCCTACTATAACCGGGCATGAAAGTAGCGCTGGGGCACAGGTTGGTATTTAGCCACATCACAAGCAATTAACAAAGTACAAAAATAGTAAAAAGTTATTACAATTGGGAACAGCGCCGCTCTAGTGGTTGGGCTTGGTATTGCAGACAAGGCTGGGATAGTTTAATGGAGGCGCAGATGCAAGACCATCGATATAATATTATATATAATGGAAATATTGATAAAAATAACAGATATTAAAAAATAATACTAACATAAATAATTCTAATTAATATTATTAATAATAATACTAACACAAATAACACTAATGAATATTATCAATATGAATTGTGCATTTTAATTAATAAAAAAATAAATAAATATGGATACAAATAAAACTTATTATTAATAATATCAATAGTAATAATAATGATTTATTATATGTCACAATTTTCTTTTTTTTTTTCCTTAACATAACATTTGCAAATATAATTACATTGTTAATAAACCAGACAATTCTGTCATTAACCATTTCACAACTTTCCCATTTTCGGAGCCTGCGGCCCCTTTTAGCGTTCTCTCCAGGTTCTGTGGTCATAGGATGAGAGTCAGAAAATGATCCCGATACATCAGATATCCATTTATATATCAGCAGAGACTCAAGCTAAGGTGCATCTACTCCACATACTCATTGGCTGATAACAGAGGACAATAGACTTTTTTGGTGTGCTCTTAACTATTTTGGAAAGTAAGAACATGACCATTTACCCTTTGCGGGTTGGAAGGGGTCTGGCATTTGGATAAGGCAAAAAGCAATGATCTACCCCTTGCCCTATAGAAGAGACTAGAAAAGGGATCAGTGGCTCCACCTGGTGGACAAGGTCTGAAACTTTTACCCTCCATAAAACTTTATCTAAGCTTCTAGATTGGGAGCCTATAGGGCAGTGATGGCAAACCTTTTAGAGGCCAAGTGCCCAAACTACAACAAAGACCCGCTTATTTATCGCAAAGTGCCAACACAGAAATGTAATGTGTGATTTATACTCCATTCTCTGTCACAGTTTTCATTGATACCAGCCCCTGAGGACACCAATAAAGCAGAAAATAGTCCCAGGTAGAGCTGTCACTTTAAAATAGCTCTGTGCACAGCAAGTCCTGGGCTGTCTGGGACTGCAGGAAGATACCTGGAGTCATCTCTGGTGATGGCCTGAGTGCCCACAGAAAGGACTCAGAGTGCCACCTCTGGCACCAGTGCCATAGGTTAGCCATCACTGCTATAGGGGACATGGAGGTCATAGAGGGGACACCAGCTTATTAACCAGTGTGTAGATCTGACATTAGGGAGGATTTATTATATGAATAGGTGATAAAAAACGATGCATCATGAGCGCTAACCTGGGTGTCACTGCCACAGGGTTCTGTAAAAGTCCAGTTTCTTTATATGATCTGAAAAGGATTTTTGGAATAATGATCTTTTGTCATAAACCAATCACAATCCACCAGCAGCCAACAATAATCTGAAGAGGAGACTGATGACAATTTCCCTGCAGCACCCCCGCAGGTGGAAGGGAGTATTACACGGAACGCAATGAAATCCAAATGTTATTTTGTTGCTTTTGGTAATGGATGATTAGGTAACACATGAAGGACTGGACATACGAATCCGATTATTCTCTATAGAGCGGGGAAGCAGCATTGGGATGTGCAGACATTGATGGATCCGGCTGCTGCAGGGACAGAAGTGAGAAATTTCCACATTAAAATGACAAGAGAAAAAAACCACCGATTAGACATGAATATTACATCCCAGCGCTGGCTCCAGCCTCGTCTGTGCAAAATTTTAATATGGAAATTAATGAACAGGGGAAAAAAAATCCCTAACGAACCCTGTAAGTGCCTTATGTCACTGCTTAAAGGGGGTGTCCAGATTTGAAAACCCTTTTGCATAGACCATACTAGGTAATTGTGTGATTATAGGGGGTCCTCTCATTGGTTATAAGACTGTAGGACCCGTCCAGTTCTGCATTACAAAGACAATCTATGGATGTACATGGGTGCTATGTAATACTTCATTTCACCAGTGGAGGCGCTGCAGCACAAAGAACTGGAGATTGCAGGACACTTTGTGACCAGTTTAATATCAAGGGATACGAAAGATAAAGGCAGAGAATCTCTTTGAATGGGTTATCTAAACAGCGCCCCACCTGTCCTCAGGTTGAGTCTGGTATTGCAGATCAGCTGTAAAGAAGTGAAGGTGGAGGAAATCTGCCGAGTCATCAGTATGACAGGACACAGGGATCATGACAGGCGCAACCTCTGGAGGATCTAGAAGATGTTTCACAAGACGCAGCACATTACAGCGCACAAAAGGCAGCGCCGTCCTTGCTCTCAGCACTTAGTGACACGTGTCAGGCAGAATGATACGTCCCAAAGAGACCAAGAAACCGAAGCATCAGCAGCGCGAGACGTGCGGAGAGCCGGCCCTGTGCACGGGGGTGGGGGGGATCTTATTGTCCACTATAATAATTAGAATTTTAAGGAAAAATAGAGGACAGAGAAATTAATCAGAGGGAATATACCAAGTGTTATCCTCACATTTCCTGGATCTAGAATGGGAAATCTCTCATGGTTTCTACCTGTTCTAGAAAGAATTATTTACCATCTATTGCAGTCCTATGCACAGACAGCATGTTATAGAGCAGGAGGAGCTAAGCACACTATGTACGATCTGCTCAGCTCCTCCTGCTCTATAACATGCTGCCTGCAGATAGGACACTATGTACAATCTGCTTAGCTCCTCCTGCTCTATAACATGCTACCTACAGATAGGACACTTTGTACAATCTGCTCAGCTCCTCATGCTCTATAACATGCTGCCTGCAGATAGGACACTATGTACAATCTGCTTAGCTCCTCCTGCTCTATAACATGCTACCTACAGATAGGACACTTTGTACAATCTGCTCAGCTCCTCCTGCTCTATAACATGCTGCCTGCAGATAGGACACTAGGTACAATCTGCACAGCTCCTCCTGCTCTATAACATGCTGCCTGCAGATAGGACACTATGTACGATCCGCTCAGCTCCTCCTGGTCTATAACATGCTGCCTGCAGATAGCACACTATGTACAATCTGCTCAGTTCCTCCTGCTCTATAACATGCTGCCTGCAGATAGGACACTATGTACAATCTGCTCAGCTCCTCCTGCTCTATAACATGCTGCCTGCAGATAGGACACTATGTACGATCCGCTCAGCTCCTCCTGGTCTATAACATGCTGCCTGCAGATAGGACACTATGTACGATCTGCTCAGTTCCTCCTGCTCTATAACATGCTGCCTGCAGATAGGACACTATGTACAATCTGCTCAGCTCCTCCTGCTCTATACCATGCTGCCTGCAGATAGGACACTATGTACGATCCGCTCAGCTCCTACTGGTCTATAACATGCTGCCTGCAGATAGCACACTATGTACAATCTTCTCAGTTCCTCCTGCTCTATAACATGCTGCCTGCAGATAGGACACTATGTACAATCTGCTCAGCTCCTCCTGCTCTATACCATGCTGCCTGCAGATAGGACACTATGTACAATCTGCTCAGCTCCTCCTGCTCTATAACATGCTGCCTGCAGATAGGACACTATGTACAATCTGCTCAGCTCCTCCTGCTCTATAACATACTGCCTGCAGATAGGACACTATGTACAATCTGCTCAGCTCCTCCTGCTCTATAACATGCTGCCTGCAGATAGGACACTATGTACAATCTGCTCAGCTCCTCCTGCTCTATACCATGCTGCCTGCAGATAGGACTGTGTTTTCAGTTTCACAGCTTTGTGTTAAAAACCCCAGGGTCGTATAGATTCCCTCTGGATATAGATGTAGAGCGGCTCTGATGTGACCCTGGATCCTCCCCTCTGTACATTGTATACAGAGAACATTTGGCTTCAACAACCGAAAAAAGAGTTTCTTTTATTTGGGGCCGGATGTTGATGGGATGTTATGGTAATTACGTCTTCGCAGAGCAGTGGGAAGATGATGTCATAGCTCGCCGTGATGTCATAGTCTCATGTCTGGACTGGACCCACAGAAGGGAAATTTCTGAGCATTTCTAGGGAGAGGCTTTTACATTCCAGACAGACGTGAAATCCATCCAATGTCCCCGTAAGACGCCCCCACACCCGCTTCCTGGAGGATATTCCAGTATCCCGGGAGCAAATCCAGGACAAGCCGCTCCGGCCCGGGTGTGTTACATGTGAGTCACCTCCCTGGAGATACAGCCATAGCCAAAACAGGCCAAAAAGCTTCCACCCCCAAACATCAACTACAAGAGGGGAGAAAGATCTAATACCAAGATTACTTTCACTCAAGGAAGGATAGACAGATAGATCTGCAGGCAGCATGTTATAGAGCAGGAAGAGCTGAGCAGAATGTACATAGTGTCCTATCTGCAGGCAGCATGTTATAGAGCAGGAGGAGCTGAGCAGAATGTACATAGTGTCCTATCTGTAGGCAGCACATTATAGAGCAGGAGGAGCTGGGAAGATTGTACCTAGTGTCCTATCTGCAGGCAGCATGTTATAGAGCAGGAGGAGCTGGGAAGATTGTACCTAGTGTCCTATCTGCAGGTAGCATGTTATAGAGCAGGAGGAGCTGAGCAGATTGTACATAGTGTCCTATCTGCAGGCAGCATGTTATAGAGCAGGAGGAGCTGAGCAGATTGTACATAGTGTCCTATCTGCAGGCAGCATGTTATAGAGCAGGAGGAGCTGAGCAGATTGTACATAGTGTCCTATCTGCAGGCAGCACGTTATAGAGCAGGAAGAGCTGAGCAGAATGTACATAGTGTCCTATCTGCAGGCAGCATGTTATAGAGCAGGAGGAGCTGAGCAGAATGTACATAGTGTCCTATCTGTAGGCAGCACATTATAGAGCAGGAGGAGCTGGGAAGATTGTACCTAGTGTCCTATCTGCAGGCAGCATGTTATAGAGCAGGAGGAGCTGGGAAGATTGTACCTAGTGTCCTATCTGCAGGTAGCATGTTATAGAGCAGGAGGGGCTGAGCACATTGTACTTAGTGTCCAATCCGCAGGCAGGGTGTTATAGAGTAGGAGGAGCTGAGCAGATTGTACATAGTGTCCTATCTGCAGGCAGCATGTTATAGAGCAGGAGCAACTGAGCAGATTATACATAGTGTCCTATCTGCAGACAGCATGTTATAGAGCAGGAGGAGCTGAGCAGATTTTATATAGTGTCCTATCTGCAGGCAGCATGTTATGGAGCAGGAGGAGCTGAGCACATTGTACATAGTGTCCTATCTGCAGGCAGCATGTTATAGACCAGGAGGAGCTGAGCAGCGTGTACATAGTGTCCTATCTGCAGGCAGCATGCTATAGAGCAGGAAAAGCTGAGCACATTGTACATAGTGTCCTATCTGCAGGCAGCATGTTATAGAGAGGGAGGAGCTGAGCACATTGTACTTTGTGTCCTATCTGCAGGCAGCATATTATAGAGCAGGAGGAGCTTAGCAGAATGTACACAGTGTCCTATCTGTAGGAAGCACATTATAGAGCAGGAGGAGCTGGGAAGATTGTACCTAGTGTCCTATCTGCAGGCAGCATGTTATAGAGCAGGAGGAGCTGAGCAGATTGTACATAGTGTCCTATCTGCAGGCAGCATGTTATAGGACAGGAGGAGCTGAGCAGATTGTACATAGTGTCCTATCTGCAGGCAGCATGTTATAGAGCAGGAGGAGCTGTGCATGGTTTACCATGATGGATTTTTAATGGTAGATCTTCTTTAAAGGAAACCAACCATCTCAAAAACATTTAAAAAAACGATAATACTCACCTCCGCTCCTCTTCACCTTGATCCCAACGGAGCGTGCATAATTAGCAGCCTGAAGCTCCGGACATCTTGTCCTTGTGCTCCATGCTGCTTATTCTAAGTTTCTTTTCTAGGTGATTCCAGCGTATCAAGATTAGCGACGGACAGCACCAGGATCAAGGTGAAGAGAAGCGGGGGCGAGTATTAATAGATTTTTTTAATGTTTTTGAGGTGGTTGGTCTTCACCGCATCAGCAGGGTCACGTGGGACATTATAAAGCAGCACTGATGTCTCTTGTCTCTCACTCAGACGCATCAGCAGGATCATGTGGGACATAATAGATAAGTACAGATCAGAATAAAGCACTAAGGGTGTGATAGAAGCTTCCTATATTGCTCCAGCTGCCTCTATCTGAACCATTGTCATCCCCAGGATCATGTAGGACATGTGGACTGAAGGGAAGGGTCACCAGGGTGAGTCGAGGTGCTAGCATAGATAAATTCCCCAAGCCCCGATTCTCTGTGCACTAATTATTCGACCCACATTTGGGTCGGGATTTGCAACCTCAAAAATTCGCCCACATTCTGTTTCCATAAAACCACCCCAAGGTCAGAACTTTTCAAGCCAAATATTTCCCCAGAGTTACAGATTTCTTTACATTATAGACGGGAAGGGAACGCAGAGGGCAATGTGATAAGACACCTCTAGGGCGGCGGCGGAGGACGCAGTGATAGAATGTTGCAGAACGTTGCAACATGTTTAGTAAATGAACAGATCCTTCCTCGTGAGTCACTGACCCCGGAGTCCCCTCGGCTCAGTCACTTCTTTTTCTTTCTTACTGGTAAATAGGTTTTCAGACCTTTTCATAAAGTTAGTTCTGGGAATCTGGTTACAGTAAATCCTTTGTGCCGCGGTCGCTGACCCTTCTCTACCCTGCAGGGTTTTGTGTGCAGCGGCGTCTGAGCCTCCATCATCCTCCTCCTCCGCTGCTACGAGGCGTCTGGTGTTACTACACAAATCTAAGTTATAGATGGAGGATGCAGGAATGTAAGGAACCTGGCACTTAAAGGGGTTTGTCCACCAAAATTTAACCCCCGCATTGTGTTTACACAATAAAGATCATTTTTGACCCCTAACTTTACAATTTTATTGCTGTTTTTGTTCCCATCACTCAGGGATGCTCAGTGCAGGTACATGATTCCTCTGTGTTGTAAGATGCTGTGTGCTGACAATGTGCTTAGATTATCAGGGTACAGGGTTTATATACACTGTTATTTAGCTTCTGACTATCCTACTAGTAACTCATAGAAAAAGAGAGATCAGTTCATGAGATACATATAAGACACAATGACACACTCCGCTCTGCTGCCTCGCCTAGTCAATAAAACACAGTCAGCACTGCTATGCTACCCCTCCCCTGGATTCCAGAGCTTATCTGTTGCTGTGTCCTCTGCACACTACTGTTCTAGCAGGAAGTGCCTGTGTGTGTAGTGCAGTCTGCCTCCTACCCCTCCCCCTGCAATGCTAGAGGAACCAGTCAACCAAAGTCAGAAGAGGCCCTTTTCCTAAACCTCACCCATTTCCCCACCCCAAACATTGTAGAATATTGATCTTAATTGCCCCTGTATTGTATAATGCACCCTTCAACTCTCAATCTCCCCCAGGGACCTATGTAATACCCACTAATGCAACTCAGAAAAATATAATGCCGCCTCTTTAATTTTATCCTCTCTCATATAGTGGCCTCCTGTCCTCCTCCATCTCCTCTCTCATATAGTGGCCTCCTGTCCTCCTCCATCTCCCCTCTCATATAGTGACCTCCTGTCCTCCTCCATCTCCCCTCTCATATAGTGGCCTCCTGTCCTCCTCCATCTCCTCTCTCATATAGTGGCCTCCTGTCCTCCTCCATCTCCCCTCTCATATAGTGACCTCCTGTCCTCCTCCATCTCCCCTCTCATATAGTGGCCTCCTGTCCTCCTCCATCTCCTCTCATATAGTGTCCTCCTGTCCTCCTCCATCTCCCCTCTCATATAGTGACCTCCTGTCCTCCTCCATCTCCCCTCTCATATAGTGGCCTCCCGTCCTCCTCCATCTCCCCTCTCATATAGTGGCCTCCTGTCCTCCTCCATCTCCCCTCTCATATAGTGGCCTCCTGTCCTCCTCCATCTCCTCTCTCATATAGTGGCCTCCTGTCCTCCTCCATCTCCCCTCTCATATAGTGGTCTCCCGTCCTCCCCTGTTGGGTATTTAAAAAAAAAAAAAAAAAAGTGCTACTTACTTTTGCGGAGTTCCTCCACAGTCCTGTTTCCTCTTCTCCTCGAAGCTGTGAGATGACAGGGGCGGAGCTATCTCCACACATTTCTGCTATAGAGCATAGATGAGATGGGTGGAGGCAGCAGGCCCTGATCCCGCCTCTTAGCGGCTGCTCTGCATCTATAGTGTGTCGGGGGTGGACCAGGAGGCGGGAGAACCCGGGGCAGTGAGGGACAGCACGGGACATTGTCCCAACCATCCAAGAGAGCTCTCAAAATCTGGGACGGTTGGGAGCTATGGAACACACCAGGGCTGATAGAGATAGGTTGAAATGAGATCTGTGAAATACTGCATTTTTGTTAATAACACTGAATTAGAGATTGTTTTATTTTGGTATCCTTAGAGGCGTTTCAGGCAGGAAAATAATCTTCCCTCCTAAGGGCTCATTCACACTGCCGCAACGGTGGCCGTGATCTGGTGATACGAGGAATTACAACAGAGAAAATTCTCTTTTTGCAAAGAGTTTCTAGCTGAACAACCCTGGTCACTATCTAAACATAAAAAACAAACAAACAAAAAAAGATGGCCGTCTGTATAAATTATTTAATAGATGTACATTCACATTCCACACAACATGTGACCTCCTTTGGTGAAGACAATCCTAATTCCACGTGAAGATGTGCGGTTATCTGAACCACAAATGGCAGCAAGGACAAACAAGAAACTTAAAATACAAGTAAAACCTGAAGAAATTGTCCAATATTCCTGCATTTTGGCTCGTAATGTACGCACTGATGAAATCAACAGGATTTGATCAATTTCTCAAGACGCGAGAAAAAAGTGGTATTAGAGGAGCTCTACGAGTTTGGATGGCTATGATTAACCTCTTTGAAACTCCACCCAAAAAGTTGACTATACGCTAGGTACTGATAGTCAACGTACCAGGTGATCTCGGCACTGGGGTACCCCACGAGGGTCTCTCATAACATGGCTTTCCAGTAAGATGCTGTAACTCAAAGACACCCCCAATTTGGTTCCCATAGCTGGAGTTGTTTTAAAGGGAACCTGACCAGTGTCATTTGGGCCACTTACCCATCTAAAGCTCCGCTGTAAACCTATTGCTTAGTAACCCAAATTGTCCTGTTACCTAGAGATCAGTCTATTAAGGATCATCAGACCCATCTCTGGTACTCTCTGTGCCTTCATGTTTAGTCAATGAAGTAGTACATAGTACAGTGCTGTAGGTACTACGTCGGCTTCATTGATTCACCGCCTAGGTGGCGAGAGCTCAGGAGCAAGGCAAGAATAATTTTATTGTGTCACGGAGAGAATAAATAGACTACGATTTGGGACAGGTTTAGTCATTGAAGCCAACATAGTACAATCAGACTTTACGTGCTGTAGGTACTACATCGGCTTCATTGACGCACCACTGAGAGCTCAGGACCTAGGCAAGTATAATTCTATAATGTCACGGAAGGAATAAATAGATAGCGATTTGGGACACTAAGCCACTAGTCTATAAGGATGTGTTGGCGAAGGCAACGTCCCACATCGCCCCCTGACAGTTCCAAAAGAATTCTGCATGTAGAGTCTATATCTTAAATATGTTCAGTTCTGATAATTGTGTGTACATATTTTTGTGAGTTTCTTATAAACCCGGCCAGGGATTAGTGATCCTTTGAAGGTACTAGAAGAAGCTTTGCACTATGCCAACCAGGGGCGGCACCAGCAGCTGAGGACGTGGGTGATGAGAGGTCCGCAGCGCCAGCGTGGCATCCATCTCCAACAGGGAGGAGCACCACACAATCCATTTACTTCCCTTAATCTTCATCGTATATTCTGGCTAAAGAAACAGAAGCTGTGATCTGGATTTCTGGAGACCTCTCGGTGCCTGGACCCGGGTGACCTATTTTACATTGTTCCCAAATTCTTCCCGTCAACAGAGGAAAAAAAGAATTTCACAGGGAATCCTATCTTCCCGGACAAGGAGGCAGCTTCAAAAGACACCGAAGAGCGGATTAAGCGATTAATTAAAACGTTCCCAATGACAAGTCAATGAAAGTCAATCCACGATTTTGGACAAGTTTTTCGAGAGACGAGGGCCAACGACACAGACCAAGGAGCCCAAAGAACAAAAATGTAAAAAAAAACAGGATTGTCTCATCTGAACGGCTCAAGATACGGATCAGAGACAGAGGTCGATTCCCAGGAGGGGACCTCCCCTAAGCAGGATGGACCCCACGGAGAGCAGATCTTTAATCCTCCCCTATCAAGGGGCAAACTCCACTATAGACCACAATAATCCAAAAATAATAAAATAAACCCACACACATTACAAAAACCACAATCGTCCTCATCATTTAAGCCACAAAACTGCTGGGTCACTGAATAACATACGTATGAGCAGTGAAATGACATTGACTTTACCAGTCGATGGGTAATAAAAGGCTAAAAATAAAAAAAAATCTAAAAAGTAACAATGATGGGACTGGATTAATCGGCTGTTGGCTTGCGCTCCTCTCGCCCTCGTTGTGCCCAGTATTGGCGGTACGTGCCATCGAAGAGGTCCTTACAAGGGATGACCGCCCTAAGTTTGGCACAGATAAGGAAAGAGCCGGCCATCTTGCGGTGCAGGGAGTAGGTCTCCTCGGGCGGAGGGGTAAGTCTGTGTTTTAGCATGACAGGGATAAGGTCGTGGATCCTTTTTGTGGTGTTTTGGGTGCCGAAATTGAACGGCTTCTCTGCGGCAAAAGCTTCTCCGAGAATCATCACGGCGTCTATGTGAGCCTCTTCAAACACCTGATGAAGAACATAAAACACAACGGTCAAGAAAATCTGATGCCACCAAATGTACAGGAGGGACGGGAGCGGAATGAGGGACGGGAGCGGAATGAGGGACGGGAGCGGAATGAGGGACGGGAGCGGAATGAGGGACGGGAGCGGAATGAGTCCCGGTAATCGGAGCAGGAGGTAGATGGAAAGGGGGAAAAGATAAGAGGCGAAGCCCAATAGTCAACCAGCACCTCTACCCGAGCCACAGAACAAAACCCAACTCACCCACAATTTTAATGCTTGCCTCACACCCAAGACGGCCCATGTGTGCCAGGTGGGAGGGGGCCCATGTGTGTGAGGGGTCCGTCAGTGAGCGAGGTCCGCCGTCAGTGTGGGGCCCATGTGTTCGAGGGGTCCGTCAGTGAGCGAGGTGCGCAGTCATTGTGGGGCCCATGTGTGCCAGGTGGGGGCCCATGTGTTCGAGGGGTACGTCAGTGTGGGGCCCATGTGTGCCAGGTGGGGGCCTATGTGTGTGAGGGGTCCATCAGTGAGCGAGGTGTGCCGTCAGTGTGGGGTCCATGTGTGTGAGGTGGGGGAGAGGGGGTGGTCGTCAGTGTGTGAGGTGGGGGTCCGTGTTGGGATATTACTCTCCTTCCAGCCAGTGACGTGAGGCCGGCACACAGACATTGCCAAGAGAGAAGCTGGAAAATTCTGCTATAAAGGAAGTGGTTAAGCTGTAAAAAAAAACCTGCATTTCTGGGACAGAAGAGCCGACAGTTTCCTGTACTAGAGGCAAGTCCATGAATGGGGACGGGGTAGATCATCGGTCCAACCGCGCTCCCCCACCCCCCTCCGCTACACAAGAAATCCATAGGAAAGGGGGAGAAAATCCTTTTTCCACTCTTTTCGGAGAATAAATCATGGAGTGGTATCCATTTAGGAAAATTCCGAAAAAATATTCGGTAAAAATTACAGGCAGTCCCCCTAGTTACAGACGGACCCCTCTGCCCCCTGTGACCTCTGGTGACCTCTCCAGTCCTTTTCCTATAGGCTCCTCCTGGGACGGTCATAAGAAACTACCTCTTATCCAATCACCGGCTGCAACAGTGTCCCACCCCATGCATCAGGAAAGGGATCTTTCTGTGCACCCAGAACCAAACTTTGGGCGTCATATTAAGGGAAATCTCCCATCAGGATCCATCCTGATAATCCAGGGACATTACTCATAGATCCGGGCACCAGGACTGCGGTATCTTCTTATATGTGTTATCCACGGCCTCCTTCCTGCCTTCTAACATTAACTTTTATAATAATGCTTATGAGCCTCAGGGGTTCCTGGGGAGCTACCAGAGCTGTTACACTGAGCTGCAGCTTCACAGGCAGTTACACTGTGCATGAAGACCCCCACCCCTCCCACAGTGTGCAGTGAGATTACATCAGGCAGAGGGAGCAGAGACGGTAACAGCCTGTGAAGCTACAGCACAGAGGCCTGTGGTAACACATCCACCCACCCCCTCCCCCCAGAGCATCATTTTAAAAGTTGATTTTAGAAGGAAGACTTTGGATACCAAATATAAGCAGATCCCCACAGTCCCGGTGCCCGGATCTATGAGTAATGTCCCTGGTTTATCGTGATGACTTTTGACGGGAGATTTACTTTTATGGATAAGAATCTCCAGTTCTGTGAGTTACAGATACAAGGAGACAGAGTTGGAAATGTAAGCGGCAGATAAAGATCCAGCTCCTACCCATTCCCTGCATCTCAGATTCTGTGCGTCACAGAACCAAAAGCCTGATGGGATCTTGATAGGAGAAGCACCACAGAGACCAAGCTGCGGGGATGTCCCTCCAGACCCTAAAGTGACTCATTTCAGGCAAAAAGTGATTCTTCTCTGCTCATGTTCACATGAATATGGAGAAACTGGGAGCAGGGTCTTAAACTTAGGAGCAGGGTCACTTAGAACCCGATACAGGGGGTGATACAGATCAGGATCCTCTGTGATGTTCTGATCTTCTGACCCCCTACACACTCCATTAGCCGTAACCAATGTCTGCAACGCACCGGGATAAAGCCTGGCGAGGGGGATGAGACGTAGACGGAGCGTCCATCGCTGAATATGTGAGTGATCCACAGATGACATGTAACCCAGTGACGCTCGGCTCAGGACTATAATCTACAATCTACCAGGTCATCACTTTAAAAGAGACGTTCTGATCAAATCCCCCAAAAAACTCACAATGGTCCCCGGGAAACACGAGCGCCTTGAGCGTACAACAATGAAAACATAACACAGCAATGTCCGGCGCGGTGTCTGAACACTCAGCTGTGTGGACGTTGTGTACCCTCAGGGTGGTGCAGGGACTGGATGTACAGCGCTGTACACACCGTCACCGGGCACGGACAATACTTCTGGCCATTCAGCACGGGCAGGCGGACATCCCTCTGCTTATACCAGGGATGTTCTGTACATAGAACCCTGGGTAGTGTGTGTGGAATCGCAACCAAGCAGCCTTCATCTCTATACAGACGAGATGCAATACCGGAAATAACCATGGTCAGGTGTGGCGCTGTATTTGGGGAAAAAAGCATTCCGGAGGAGTACTCTCGCTTCCGAGATTGGAGGAAGTGCATGGAGGAGGGAAAGACTTAGACGCGCTGCTGCAGTGTAACAGCTTTTGAAGCAGAGGGTTTCTGCAACACACCCAGTCACGCTCATTAGGCTTGTAATGCACGGCCTCATTCCTTCTAAAATCAACTAAATTATGCTAATGCCCCAGAAGCCTTTGTGCTGTTCTACGGTCTCCTTCCCTCTGCAAGTTGCAATCTCACTGTAGAAGAGAAAGGTTTCAGCACACAGTGAGGTAGGAAGTGCTTCTGCACAGTGTAACAGCCTGTGAAGCTGCAGCAGGGAGGGGCTCTGGTAACACACACATGAGCCCTTCTGGCTCATTAACATAATCTTGAAAGTTGATTTCAGAGGGGAAAAAAAAAAAAAAAAAGAGCCCATGAATAACAGATATAAGAAGATTACTACAGCCCGGATCGATGAGTAAGTGTTCCAGGTTTATCAGGATTGTGCTGGTAGATAAGGGAAGGGGGGGGGGTTATCATCTTGATATCCAGTCACAGGGTTTATCTGGAGGACTCGTCTGCAGAAATGACCGTCCTGGAAAATATGCGCCAACACGTGTGGACTGTCCGCAGGGTCTCTGATGCGCATCTTTGTGTGGTTCCCCATCATGTGCCTCTCCCCCGGGGCTGATCAGAACATTTTATTACAACAAAACAAAAAAGTTGAGTCCTAAGAATATCCCAAAAGTAGCCCCTTTAAAAGAGCAGTAACAGCCCCACATACTAAACCCCGCAGCTCAGCAAAAACATTCAGTAAAACTTCCTTAAGCCCCAAACACATCACATTCCTGTCCCTCCGCCAAGAGCCCCATGTGTACGAGGGGCGGCCAGGCAAGAGGCAAGGTGCGGAGGGGAGCACACGGACCACCCAACCGTTTTATATTCTTTGTGTGGGGCAGTTATCAGGGTGCACAAGCCCTAAAATAGCTGCATTGTCTTGTAAAGCCCCAGAATTGTGATGATTTTCCCCTTTAAGTCACCACCCAGGCTATTGGCTATAGCCTGCGATCCTTCAAGCTGAACACTCATGGGTTAATAAGTCATGTACGCTGCACAGCCTGTGCGCCAGCTAGGTCAGGAGCTTCGGGATATACCCGGAGGGGCGAGGTTCCATCAAAAGCCAGCGTATGATAAATCTCCCCGTGATCCAATTCCTCCTTGTATTGCAGAAATCTGCTTGCTGTCAGTGAATGTAAACCCAAGGGCATAGCCGCCACTCCACCCCATGATTTATTACGGATCAATTGTCTCCAGGATTGAAAGACCCATTTCTGAGTAACGCAAGGGACTGCAATAATGATACAGTCCTGTATAACAGATATACAACCCCCTGACAGGTTCCCTTTAAAAGAAATCAACCATGAAAATCCATCATGAAAAACCAGGGACATTACTTATAGATCCAGGCACCGGGACTGTGGTATCTTCTTATAATTTGTTATCCATGGCCTCCTTCATTCTAAAATCAACTTAAAAATTATGCTAATGGGACTGAAGGGCTCTGTAGGTGTTACCAGAGCACTCCAAGGTGCAGCTTCAAAGGTTGTTACACTGTCACTGCGTCGGCAGAACGTAACAGCCTGTGAATCTACAGCACTCGTACTGCCCTCAGGGGCCCTTCAGACTCATTAGCATAATTGTAAAAGTTGATTTTAGAAGGAATGAGGCCAATTATAAGAAGATTATCACAATTTAGGTGCCTGGATCTACGCATCTTGATTTTGGAGGGTAGATTTCCTTTAAGTATCCCTGGATTTTTACTTTGATATATTCATTTCAGCAGAATGTACCCGTCTTATCTCATTGAAATTCCAGGAACTGAAGCTTTCATCTGTGGGGATAATTAGCGGAGCGCAGCACAATAGGTAGGAGAGCGATGTGATGAGAACAGTCAGAGCCAGACATTAGGAGGCTGCTGTCTGCATTGTCATTACTGCTAAAAGCCATTTTACCATCAATATCCCAGAAACAAGAATGGCCAGAACCATCCGAATCCTGGACGACGGAGCTAGAAGACCTGAGGCCGGGCCCCGTCCACCCCAGAGGTCCGATATCCTGGCATGGTCATGGGTAACCCGTGCCAGCAGACAGGTTCCTAGGGGTAAATCCCGACCCCCCTCTGGGATCCTGGAGTCTTTATATAATGTTGGACTAAAGCCGCGTGAAAATGATTTGTTCCGCTTCATTCACAAGATTTTATTACACCAGAAAGAGGCAGCAGACAAGATGCACGTGGGGAGAATAAAGCAACGAGTAAGAGATCGAACAATCCACCGCTACACAGGGAGTGCGAGCCAAAATCTTACCAAAAGGAGACCCAGTGTAAGGGGTTAGACCGTGCGGGCAGCAGCATCCTCCCCCCCAGTGCATAGTGGAATCAGATTGAAAATATTGGGGAAAAGAAAAAAAAAAATTGGGTCACCCATACACATAAGATGGTCCGGTCACAACCAGTACATTTGGCTTTCAATGGGACCTTTAAAGAACATCTACCACCAGGATGAAGGATTGTAAAGCAAGCACACTGACATACTGGTGTGCGCCCCCTCTGGCAGGATCCGCTCTTCTTTAAGCTTCTTATGCCTTTGTTTTTAAGAAAAAAAAAGATTTTAAAAATCATGCAAATGAGCCCAAGGGGCTCCAGGTTCCATTAAGTCCTATGGAGCCTGGAGCCTCTCAGGCTCATTTGCATAATTTTAAAAGACCCTTTTTTTAAAAACCAGGGCATAAGAAGCTAAAAGAAAAGCAGATCCTGACAGAGTGAACTAACCAGTATGTCAGTGTGCTGGGTTTACAGTCCTTGATCCTGGTGGTAGATGTCCTTTAAAAGTTTGTTGCAACTATGAACGATATATGACATGTTGAGAGGTGGGTTTCCAGTACGTTTAGACCCCGCCAATCATTCCCGTTAATGAATGGGGCAGCAGGATGATGGATTGTACTTCCAGAGATGACCAAGTACAGGACTCGGCCATCTCCAGCAGTTCTATAGAGAATGAATGGATGAATGAATGAATGAATGACCGACCAGTCATCAGGGAGGAACAAGACCCCCATTCTTGGGGTTGTGGCGGGTCTCTGTGGTCGGAGCGGCTAATGCTGTATATAAGGGCTATGGCCGGCCTGTGACACTGTAAGGCCGCCATCAGTTAATGTTACGGGAAAGGCGGTGATTGGCCACCTGAGATGGTGGCGCCCGGCGTCCGCTGATATAAAAATGTTGAGCGACACAATCGCCAATTTTCTTGTAGCACTAAAATTACTGATTATAATATGGGATTGTTTCCAATGCACTAAAGGAGTAAAAAAGTTACATTGTATCCATCCATCTTTCTACTCCTATAGTGTATTTAGTGTATGTATAGTGTATACATCAGCCATAATTTACCTTCGTTTCAAATCCAGTGAGAAATTTCAGGTCTTTGGATTTCTCTAGAACTCGCCCCCTGTCTCCTTCCGCTGCGGCTTTTACCACCTGCAATGGACAGAAGACGGGGAAGTCACCAAAACATCATTAACCCCGCAAAGGCAAGAGAATCTGGAAAGTTACCTGTATCCAGACACATATAACTCACCTCAATATAATCATCCGTAAACTTCTCATCAAATCCTCGACTGGCACCAAAGTCCAACAACATAACCTACGGAGAAGAGCGTTCTATTAATTCCTGGATACAACAGCCAACTATCTGGGGTTCAAATGCATGCCAAAAAGGGACCCTGTCAGGAGCATTTGGGCCAAAAGGGACCCTGTCAGGAGCATTTGGGCCAAAAAGGGACCCTGTCAGGAGCATTTGGGCCAAAAAGGGACCCTGTCAGGAGCATTTGGGCCAAAAAGGGACCCTGTCAGGAGCATTTGGGCCAAAAAGGGACCCTGTCAGGAGCATTTGGGCCAAAAAGGGACCCTGTCAGGAGCATTTGGGCCAAAAAGGGACCCTGTCAGGAGCATTTGGGCCAAAAAGGGACCCTGTCAGGAGCATTTGGGCCAAAAAGGGACCCTGTCAGGAGCATTTGGGCCAAAAAGGGACCCTGTCAGGAGCATTTGGGCCAAATAGGGACCCTGTCAGGAGGATTTGGGCCAAAAGGGAACCTGTCAGGAGGATTTGGGCCAAAAGGGAACCTGTCAGGAGGATTTGGGCCAACAAGTCAGCTCTTTAATCAAGATGACCTGACAATGCTGTCCTTCTATATCCGTTAGGTCACATTAACGCTGAGATTTACTAATGCGCCTTTTCAACCAACAATCAAAGATCTTTCCCTGGTCAATGCTAAAAAGCATAGAATATTAGGACTGTAGGAGGGGACTACATCCAGGACTTGTAGTCTGTTACTATGGAGCCAATCAGATCTATTATAGGGTAAAAACTACTCAAAAAAAAAAAAGTATGTTCCCCCCTTTGCCGATGCAGGAGAACAAAATAGAAATAAATTTGACAAAATATCTGATAAAGGGAACGTGACGCCATAATAATAACGTAATCGCTGCCCCATTCATTTCTATTCAGCTCCATAGAGATGAATGGGGCAGCCCAGCCATGCACGACCGGCTGCATCACAGGGAGCGACCAAGGGTCCAACAGGGATACACTGGACCCCTGGTACTTGTGATCTGTGGGGGTATCATTACAGAGAGCCCCCTGATGAGCGAGTTAGGCCCCATCCCATGGATAGGGCCCAACTTGTTTTGTGGGAAAACCCCTTCAAAAAAATGAGAACTGAATTTATTAGTCGAACAACTTGGTGATGCGCCCTCTTGTGGCCGACAGTGAGAAGTATAGAGAAATATTTTTTTTTTTATTCTTTTTAGTACTTCTTTAAATGTGTGAAGCAATACAAATATACAAATGCTGTAAAATCATAAAGTAATTCAAAAGCAATTCAGGTAAATAAGAAATCTGAAAATCTTTTTGGCTGTAAATTTTTTAATCAAAACACCTAGAATCTACCACGGCTTGCCACTGCTGGTCCTTCTTACCTTGCCCATATCAGCATCGTAAAAAAAGTTGGACCAGTTGGGATCAGTCTGCATGAAGCGGAATTGAAATACCTCCTGCAGGCAGAGGCGGAGGATGTTGTAGGAGATCTGAAACGCAGAAAAACGGATGAAAGCGGAGAATCATCCACAGTGCATGGATATTACTAAACAGCAAGCCACTCCCAGTGCAGCAGAGAAGCCGAATCCCTGTGACGTGTTATTATTAACAATTCTTCATTTATATAGCCCATACAGATTACGCAGAGCTGCACAGAGTTTGCCAGATCAGTCCCTTTCCCCAATGGGGCCTACCAGTATGTTTTGGAGTGTGGGAGGAAATCGGAGGAAACCCATGCACACCATGCACCAAGAGAACATACAATCTCTTGTTGTTTGACAATGGGACCTGAATCCAGGACCGCAGCGCTGCAAGGCTGTAATGCTAACCACTGAGCCACTGTGCTGCACAGCTGCAATGCTAACCACTGAGCCACCGTGCTTATACTTGTCTATGTGCCGTACAGCTAAAGGAACCCGGGCTCCTGTAGACAAGGACATGATAGGAGTGGGAGCCCCTTTACATACTGAAATAGAAGGACTGATTTACTCAATATCCTGCCAACTAACACAGGTCCCCATATAAATGAAGTGGTAGTCAAACATGTAAAGTAATGCAAATGCTAAGATTCAATAAGTTTTTCTTCCATGTCCATTTTGTAAGAACCAAAACTTTTTGTTTCCGCTTTCTCGAAGGAGTTGGCCACTCTTTTACAGAGACAATCAAACTTCACAGAATCACGAAATGATATAAAAAACCATTTAAATGTAAGAAGTACCATCAAAGCCTTCTAAAGCGTTATTAGCCCTAGTAATTAGGGCTTTAAAGTGGATTTCTGAGCTGAAAGAAGTCGCTGATAGATGTTTGGTGGGTGTAACATCCCGTGTTCAGGTGAGAAGAGCAGAGCTGCTACCCGCAGAGTGGGAGCAGTCAGCTCACTGTGTAATCAAAGCTCAGCCTGCATTGGATGGAAACAAACCATGCACCGCCGCTATACCGCAGCAACGCACCGCCGCCCATCATGATTTAGGTGAATTATAGTTCGGACATAGAAAAACCCCTTCTAATAACCAAATTCTAATCATAGACCCACATATTCTTTTTCTGACCTTGTTGCGGGTTTCCTGGTCCATCTCCTCACATTGGTCTAAGGGAACGCCAGACACCAGCTCCATAGTCAGGACTCTCTTGGTAGTGAGATCATCAATCACTTGTGGAACTATGAAGAAGGGGTCGTCGCTCAGGAGATTCCTGCAAGTCACAAAGGAAGCATAAGCCCGTTGCTAATCAGTGGCTACCACACAGGATCTATCCTGCGTCTTCTCTGTGCACTCCTAGACCGTACATAAGTTCCCAAACAACACGTACCAGCACTGCAGGAACTTACTGCTAACCTCTCATCCAATGTTAATCCAGCCCTCTCTACACCCCATTGTTCCTCCGGCAGTCCCAGGCAACCTAGGAGGTGTCCCTTTAAAATCGGATTGAAGAAAGCAAGTTCCGAGTTGCATGGGACTGCAGGAGGAGACCCGGAGTCCTGTAAGGTGCACTGTGTGCTGGTGCAACAGCCTTGGGCAGTCACAGCGAGGGCTCAGATTGTCACCTCTGGCACCCGTGCCTTAGGTTCACCCCCATTGCCCTGTACACTCTTTAGGGGGGTCCCATTATTACCAATGGGTTGTGCAGCTCCATGGAACAGAATAGGAGTGTTAGAAGCGGCCAAGCACAGCGCTCACCTATCTCCATAACTCAGACAGTATATGGAGCGCTGGGCCTGGCAATTTCTGACACTCACATACCATTGAACGGAGCAGCGGGACAAGCACGGGTCCACCAATAAGCGAGAACTGGACCCATGATTTCCATATTGTTGGTGGATTGTTCTCGTGATCTGTGGGAGTCCCAGTAGCGGGACCGTCACCGATCAGCTGGTTATCACTTACATGCACCCACTGCTGTCCTACCTGAATGTCTTGGCGCAGTCGGCTTCACGTAAATAATCACATTCCCACGCCAGCTCCTTTTGGAGGACTTGTACACTGTTTTCAGGGAACAAACCTGTAAAAAATAAAATACTTTCCACCTTTACAAGAGCCGATCTCTTTTTTCATGTACAATTTAATAATTATTAATGATAATTAAGGTTAATTAAACTTTTCAATATTGCACCCCCCCACACACACACACACACACACACACACACACTATAAAAGGTTACTAGAAGGAGTAACAGAGGATAAACATGTAACATACACATCCGGTAGACGTCTTACCGTCTGGAAGAACGACGCTCAGTTTCAGAATGGACAGAAGATTCTCCACGTCGCTTTTGATGCTTTGAGCAATTCCAGGATACTGGGTAAAGAAAGAATTGTGTAAGACACAGCGTACTGCGCTTTTTATTGCATCGACAATGAGCTAAAGATAGGTTTTGTTTAAATCATCATTGTGGATCTCTAATCAATGTAGAACTGGTCAGTCGGATGAAACGTTGGCTTAAATGAGCGTTTCCAACCAAGTCTGAGGGAACTTCTATGGCTTTCACAAAGCAATTCAAATGCAGCCTATGAGTATGTGCAAACCTGCAGGTTATTTGTAACATGTGCAAAGTGCTAAATCCGCAGCATCATACATTAGTACAGTAGTGCATGGGATTAATCTCAGCTAATTACACACATTGCAGAAAATATCCGAGGAGGAAATGCATTAGTTTCAATTTGCAGTAAAGTAACACATCACTTATTCCTGTGGATGTCGGAGCCGAAATCAAAATTTGCAAAATGCTAAAGTTGAACTACACCTCCTGCTGCGGCAAAACCGTGGCATTGTACACATCAGAAACATACCGTGGTTTCTTACGCTTGTGGAACGGCTACAGGATTATCGTGTGCGCATAGCGCATGGGTGCCTGCTCGTGGGGTGCCTGCTCGTTGGTTGCGCAAGTTTTCCACAACGGTAATAGTGCAAGCACCAGAAACCAGATCATGCGTTTAACGCTGCAATTTTGCCGCAATAGTGGAAGGGATGAGTCAGAGTTCAAGTTTAGCATTGCAAAAGTTTGTGTCTGCACCGTAATCCAAAGCAATTAAATTGCGTCACTTCGGATCTTAATTTTTTTGAAGTGTTTTTTAAACCCCAAATAACACAAAGGGAAGCTGTCATCAGGATTTCCCATTTGACCTAATGAAAGGTTCCCACAGGCTGTTTGAATGGAACTAAAAATGTTTTATTATGGATGGTTATTGGAAATTAGTATTAAACAGTCATGGGGGAGTCTGTGTGAGGCTTCAAGTCCCTGTGTCACCACGGCCTACCTACCTCTCTTCCCCATGAAGACGTGAGCCGACTCAAATCACTTGCAAATCACTGTTGGCTAACACATGCATGAAGGAGGGGACAAAGAGCATTGGCGACACACAGACGCCCCTATGACTCCATCCTCTTTGCAGTCAGTGAGCCAGGTATACGTCTATATACTTTTATATGATAGGAACGGAGAATTTTCATTGTGAAATAAGCTTTCTAATGCGCATTAAACAGCCAATGGGAACCTGCTATAAGGTGCAAGTGTGAAGTCCTGATGACAGGTTCCCTTTAGATAAGGTGAAAGCAATAAAGGCATAACAACTCACCTGGATCTTCATCGCCACCTCGCGGCCGTCATGCAGCCTGGCAAGATGTACCTGGCCAATAGAGGCGGCTGCAAAAGGTTTATCTTCAAAATAGGACAACTTCTCCCTCCAGCCTGGGCCCAGCTCCTCCTCCAGCACTTTCTGCAGACAAAAAAAAAATTTCCATATTTACCATCCCACTGAATTGCCACCAGACACAGGCAAGAAAGACACGACGCTACTCACCGTCATCTGCCAGGAAGGCATAAAGTCTGCGCTCTGCCTCACCCGCTCAAAGATCTTCTGCAGCTGAGGACTAAGGAAGCTATTATCTGTAATGAGACAAAAAATCTATAGGTTACAGCGTCTGCAAACAACCAAATAAATAATTCAGGGATGAAATCCTTCAGATATTAAAAATTAAAAGGACACGGCTGTCAAAAATAGTATTTTGTAGCTTAAAGTGGTTCCAAACTTTATAGAGATCAAGACGCCAAGTGGAGAAAATCTAGAAGCGACTTTGTAATACATTGTATTTCTATGTATCCCAATGGATCGAGTGAAATCGATCAAGGCTCCAGATTCTGGGTGTTACAGCCTTAATGTATGGATGGCCTATCCTATAGATCGGTAAAGATCGTGGAGTTGGAAAGAGACATTGCTAATGAAGTCCAGAGGATTCTTCACTTCTGTCTGAACTGCAGATGTGGTTTCATAGAATCCATGTTCTTGAGAATAGAAATAGGGGATACATAGTAAATTCCACCCAACGACATATCTCTAGGAGTGGCTGATGACCTGGTTACCCCATTCAATGATTTATGGACAGGGAAAACCCCATAGAGACCTATCTGCTCATGCACATGATCCTCTACACTATAATTTATAGGACTTCTGCTTTTTTATGAATTTTTCCATCAATAGGAACATCCCTTTAAATGCTTATGATACAAGGGCTCGTTATATATTAATTCATGCAGTTTGTGCTGAACTGTAACCCATCTGCAGTAGTTCGCCCCCTAGTGGGGGGACGACTACTTTACATTTTGTATAACTTGACTGTAGTGCATCTACTCTGTATTATGGACCAGCGTGAACCATGAATTTACCTTGTATACTCAGCATCTGGCCCATCTTCAGCGCAGCCCCTCGCACTTTACACAACGTGTCCACGATTCGCTCAGCATTGGCTTCGCTCATGAAGGAGTTTGCTTCCAGGACGGTCAGGTCTGGAAAATTAATAGGAAAACAAGTGCAATCTGTAAAGTCGAAGCTTGAAAAATACATGCCATAGATGTATTAGATACATGCTGTGCTAGGACCACAGACAACATGAACGGGACCTCCAGCCGAACAATGGAAGGAGCGTCAGGTTGAGCTGCTCCAAAATTGAACAGCTTGGGAGTGTGGGAAATTGCAGAGCACAGCGTTCTGTACCTCCAGCACTCACATAGACAGTGAATGGGAGCATCAGTACTGTACTCCGCAATTTACAAAACTCCCATTGTACTGAAGGGAGCAGGACACATGCTCATCCTTACACTCCATTAGTGAGAGCGAGACCCCTGTCCTCCGGATTGCTGTGGGTCCAGGAGTCAGAACCTGACCAGTCACCTTCATAGCAGAAAAAAATTATCATCCTCAAGGGGTTTGACAGTTACTATTACACACTGCAACAAACATAGTGTAGTGTATTAGGCTCTTGGGAATACTGGGTTGCATGCGGCTGCTGTTCATAAACACATTACACGGAGCTGCCTGAACTGTCCAGACAGGACTAATCAACCTGAGCTAGATGACTCCTACACAGCAGCCGGAGGATGTTGCAGCGATTGATTACTTCTGCCTGTCAGGGGCAACACAATGATTACATCATTCTCTGGAGCAGTGCATAATAAGGGTAAAAGGAGAAGCGCCGAGCAGCCACAAGAGCAACAGAGCCTCATTATCATACTTATATAATTGCTTTTTCAGCAAAACCACTCAGCACAGGGATTAAACAAGATATGTTTCTGTATCAGTGTAACTACAGCATTCTAAAAGTATGTTTGCTTCATAATGGATGAAAACAAATGGTAGATTTCCTTTAAGATATCGGAAAGATCTGCCCCTGCATATTTCCCTGAAGCATCTCTAGAATTGCTGCAGAAACTTTCTGCAACAATGTAAACCCTAAAGAGCCCATCGAGCACATCTCCTATCAGAGGCCACTTGTCACATCAGACCGATGGTGGTTGTTTCACAAAAGAAGCAAGGTCAAAGGTTGAAGGTCAGTAGAAGTTGTGGAGGGTCATCAGCTTTCTTACAGGAAATCCACCATCAAATCCAATCATGAGAAACCAGGGACATTACTCATAGACCCAGGAAGCGTGACTGCGGTAACCTTCTTACAGTATATTTGTTATCCATTGCCTCCTTCCTTCTAAAAATCAACTCTTTAAATTATGCTAATGAGTTGACCAGAAGGACGCTGAGGCGTTAAAAGAGCCCCTTCGTGCTGTAGCTTCACAGGCTGTTACACTATGGAGGAGCACTTCCCCCCCTCCAACAGTCTGTGAAGCTGCAGCATGGAAGGTACTAGTAACGCCCCCCAGAGCACTTCTGGCTCATTACCATCATTATAAAAGTTGATTTTCAGGAAGGAAGGAGGCCGTGGATAACAGATATAATAAGATACCACCATCACGGTGCCTGGATCTAGGAGTAACGTCCCTGGTTTATCACATTAGATTTTGATAGTAGATTTCCCTGCTAGAACCGTTAGGAATCCTGATCCCTATAATGAGAGAATACGTGGGCCCAGCCGCTCATCGCTCACCTCCCGACTTCTTCTCTCTGTTCAGAGACTGTTTAGCCGCTTCAGTCAGTGCTCCGATCCCCAGACTCACAGCCAGGCCTGACGTGCAGGGCGAAATAATTAGTCAACATCTTCAAAAATCACAAAATCTCAAAAAACCATAAATTAATATGAAAGTAAGAAAGAGCAATTAATAAAAATTACCCCCGAAGTTTGCAATGCGACTGATCCGAGATGCCGGCACCTTCCTCTCTCTAGCCCTTTCACTGAGCTGTGAAGAAATCATTAAAGGGTTAATATCTAGGATCCTCTGGGTTTTTTGTTTTTTTGGGGGGGATGTACAGGCAGTCCCCGGGTTACATATAAGAAATGTTCCATAGGTTTGTTCTTAAGTTGAATCTGTATGTAAGTGGAAACTGTATATTTCATAATTGTAGATCCAGACAAAAATATTTTTGCACCAGTGACAATTGGATTTTCAAAAATTTTGCTGTAATGGGACCAAAGATTATCAATAAAGCTTCATTACAGACACCGTACAGCTGATCATTGCAGTCTGGGACTATAGTAACATCCAGAGAGGTCACAGGGGGCAGAGGGGTCCGTCTGTAACTAGGGGTCGCCTGTAAGTCGGGTGTTATGTCAGGTCAATGTCTGTGTCAGCAATAAAGTAACCAAACCCTTATAAGTTCTCTGTGTCCGCGCAGTCATCCAGTGAAGCAGATCTTGTAAACCTCGGCTTCACCCTGCAGGTCCGGCGCACGTGCAATGAAGCTGGTGTGGACTACACCGGCATCATTGAAGCAAAGTGACAGAACTGGGAACTCGAGAGTCCAGACTGAGGCCTTATAGGTTGATTTGTCCATAAAGGCGTTGTAGCGGGTTAAAGGGGTTGCACATTGTCACCAAATAATGGACATTGCTTGCGTAATGAAAACTTATACAATTTACGTTCTCTCTCAGTTCGGGACCATTCAGACGTCCGCACATCATGGCCGGGAGCTAGCGGCAGAGACATAGCAGCCATAGTCTGTGCACTGTATGCAGACACTATGGAGTCAGCACATTACGTGTCACTGCACCGTGTCTGCGCCAGGCGATTGCTCCGCATACGTTACAGCAGGTCCTATTCCTGGCCTGACCTATGGCGCGTCTGCTCAGCTCTCAGGGGAGAGGGGAGGGGGAAGCAGAGCCCTTCCGGAAGTCATGGTCACGGTGCCCGGATCTATGATCCCAGGTTTATCCTGCTTGACTTTTATTGTAGAGTTCCTTGTCAGGAACCTGGCAGGGCGATTGAGACACTAAACCATCCATAGGTCCCTATAGACCAGTGGTTTAGGGTGACAACTCCTGAGCGAGTCTGAGGCGACTAACTCACATTGTGCACTTGCAGAAATGTCCAGACTGGAACTGAACTGATATACTGAGTGATCCAGCGTTCGGGCCCGATATTCTGAAAAAGAACATGATGCGAGTTAAGGGGGTCTTCTCCTCTCATCTCGGCATTCATATTCGGTTTCATTAATCTTCCAAAATATAAACATTTCTTCAATTAAGCTGTTATTAAAAAAAATTGACCCGGGTAAAGAATTTCCCATATATGTAGTTATATGGTCCCATAGAAACAAAACTGTGCCCTTGGATACGACCACCTCTGCTGGAGGGATTGCACAAAGAAACAAAAGGTTTTTGTATATGAAATTTCTGGGAGTAATTGCGGGTCCCACAGCCGTCCTGTGGTAATGATCGCTGAATCCAGGAGGTCAGGCAGGAAACAATAGCGCATGTCTGGCCATCGCAGCCAGAGTGCGAGGTGGTCGTATCTGAGGAAGCCATCTCGTTTCTAAGGGACAACATGACCACATTTATGAGAAATTATCTTCACACAGGAACATTTTTTTTAATAACTTCCAATTGAAGAAATGTTTACATATGGCAAATGAATTTAATTAAATGTAAATACCCAGATGGGGATAACCCTTTAAGTCACAGTAGACTTGCTTGGGGGTTTTAGGCCCAAGTGTCCTATAAGGGCCTTTACCATATCCCTCTGTAGCTGCTATTAAAAAAAAAAAAAAAAAAAAAAAAAATAATTAATAAAAACCAAAACCACAACTTTACAGAGTCAGATGAAGTGCATCCGGTCTGTCTCGTCTTGCGCAGCACACGGCAGCACTTCTTTTTATCTTTATACATAGGGACTTGGTAAAGGGCGATTTGGGACACTACACCTCAGCTCTATAAGGGTCTGTGGGTGGTTTAGTGTCTCAAACTGTCCCGACAGGTCATCTTTAAAGTTTGGGATTATTGGCCAACCCCTTTAAAGCCCAAAATCTAAACTTTTACAATAAGGTTTTTTTTTAACTTTTTGGTTCCCGCTAATCTGTACTAGTTAATTTCCTTTAGCAGATTTATTATTATTATTATTATTATGGATATGTGATTGATAAATAAATCTCCCCAAATGTGTTTAAAACTATCAGAAGTGTCTGAGAGCAGGACTGTTCTAGTCACCCATTGCAACCAATCAGAGCTCAGCTTTCACTTTCCCCACAGCGGTTTATAAAACTTAAGCTGAGCTCTGATTGGTTGAAATGGACAATCTGTGAAGCACTACGGAACCTGATGGCGCTATATAAATAAAGATTATTATTAACAGTTTTAATAGGCTCTGCGAGGGTCGGGCTTTTATTGATTTGTTTGAGGCAATTGTTCATAGTCATGTACAACGTCGCACAATCCTGCATCACAGGGGGGTGTTTGGAATTTTTATAAAATGTGGAAAATGTGTACTTAATTACACAATAATTTAAAAAAAAATATTATTGTTAATAATAACATAATATTTTTTTATACAATTCATGTTTTATGTGTTATAAATCTTCCTGGTTTGGAAAAGATTTTAGGACGTCTATCTAGAGGAGATGTTTATACGGTCATATAGAAATCTTTTGCATTGACGTCTAAGGTTTTTACATTTCCAGTAAATGAGACCAGACGATTCAGCAGAGAATTATTTTATTTATCTGTAGCATTTGGTTGGTAACAATGACCCCGTCCTAGAAGGGATAAAACTAAACTCTAACTCCACACACAAACCCTAAACAGTCCATACAAATCCCTTTATATAACTTTAATCCGATACATCTCATTACACATCTCCCTGCCCCTTTGAGCTTACACTCTAAAAAAAAAACTTTATATGGGCTTTATAGCAAAGACAATGACAAGTACAGTGCATTGTGATTACTGCAGCTGCCGCACACCTCGGGCGTCAAAACAGGGCGGGGCTTATGACAATGGGAGGGGTCAGGTAAATTCTACCCCCATCGATTGTGACTGAGGATGTGTCTGATAAAACTTCATTGAAGGAAACTTACCAAGAAAATCCTTCATGATAAACCAGGGGCACTTACTCATATATATACAGGCACCGGGACTGTGGTATCTTCTTATATATTTGTTATCCATGGCCTCCTTCATTCTAAAATCAACTTTTACAATTATGCTAATGTACATGAAGGGCTCTGGGAGTATTACCAGAGCCACTCTATGCTGTAGCTTGCTCACCCAGCTCCCTCCGCATCTCCTCCTCCATCTGTGTGATGATATCTCAGGGCAGCAGAGGTAGTTTCAGCACACAGTAACAGCCTGTGAAGGTATAGCAGGGAGTGGCTCTGGTAACAACCCCCCAAGAGTCCTTCTGGCTCATTTGCATAATTTAATTTTTTTTATTTTTAGAAGGAAGGAGACCATGGATAACAAACATAAAAAGAATACAATAGTCACTGTGCCTGGATCTATGAATAAGTGCCCATGGTGGATTTTGATGGTAAATTTCCGTTTACACGCCCTGTGCCGATACATCTTTAGTGGTCAACATTGTTTTGCTGGTGCAGCAGGGGATTTGACTGCCTCACTGTATACGCATTAGCTATGAGAGAGCAGTCAAAGCTGCAATTCACACTCGCTGGTCACTTGTAACCTTAAGAACATATAAATATTTAGAGCCCTTTAAAAGTGTTTGTACCAACTATGCAAGTGACCCCCATCCTGTTACCACAAGGAGGCGATCTGAAGCGACCAGGAGAACAGGGGTCTGGCTAATGGATGGAGCAGCAGGTCCTGTTTGCTTCCCGTCACTCCATCCAGTAGTATCAGAGAGTGCGGAGAATTACTGATCTATTCTCACAAAAAGGTCAATTAGAGAAATCACTGAAACCCATTAGTCTAAGAGAATATAACCTTTATTGTAGTATATACAGGCAGTCCCCGGGTTACATACAAGATAGGGTCTTCAGGTTTGTTCTTAAGTTGAATTTGTATGTAAGTCGGAACTGTATACTTAATCATTGTAACCCCAACCAGAACTTTTTTTGGTCTCTGTGACAATTGGATTTTAAAAATGTTGGGTTGTCATAAGAACCAGGATTAACACTAAATCTTCATTACAGACGCCTGTGATAACTGTTACAGCTGCTTATTGTAACCTGGGGCTAAAGTACAATAAATTACCAAAATCCAGAGGTCCGTTTGTAACTAGAGGTCGTATGCAAGTCGAGTGTTCTTAAGTAGCGGACCGCCTGTATTAAAAAGAGTACAACACTCAAACTGGATTAAAAATCTCCATCTCTAGTGAGAATATGTACAGCTCACAACCCCTGTGTGTGTGTGGGGGGGGGGGCTACAGTGAAATCTTGATTGTTTTTTTAATTAGCAGCTCAGTGATTTATGGATTATTGTTTAGGCTAATGAAGTGCAGAGCTATTAGGGAATAGTGGTTTTTTTAGTGGAATATAGACATCTACTAACTCTTTTCCTTCATAGTGGTGCAAGAAGGGTTAAACTGACAATTATTCATACTAAATTGTCACTAGAAGCGCGATTATCATTACTATCCCTACACAGCCAAAAATAATAAATTTAGAGATTTACATATTCTCACTAGAGTTGTATTTTATTGATGGGTCTTGTAGACTTTTTTAATATATACAATATAATAAAGGTTACATATTATGTTAGACTAATGGGTTTCAGTGAGGTCTCTAATTGACCTTTTTTGTGAATAAATTTGTAGTCTTTAGCTTAGTCCACAATGTCATTGTTAATTGATAATTACTGAGCACAGCGCTCGGGTATCTTTGAAAGCAAGCGCTCAGCAATTCCAATGCGCCCATACTATTGAAAGGAACAACAGTACGCATGCTCGCCCCTGATACTCCATCCATTAGTAAGAACAGGACCCCCTAATGAAATTGTAAAAGTGAAGCCCTTGAGATATATAGGTATATAACACATTTTGGCAACTTATATTTATTAATAGTCCCCCACCTTCTGTCGCTTAGGTCTCCCATGATCCTCTGCTCCTCCTTGCAGTTTAGCCTCCCTCGCTCTCTGAATCTCATCAGCTGTTAACCCTCTAATGGTGCTGTAGCTTCTGACTTGCCCCATGCCAGTCGCACTTGGGCTCTTCTTTTGCCATTCTCCAGAATTTGTCCGAAGAGGTGGCACCTCCTCAGCTGGGGGCAGCTCCGACATCACACTCCAAGAATCGGCGTTGATATCGGAAGGTGGCGGGCGCTCTCTGGTGTCAGTCTTATTGACCTGAACCAAAATTTTATATAAGAAAAAAAAAATTGATTAAATAAACAACATTTTTTTAAAAAAACAACCTAAAAAAACAGTCAACAGTAAATCCTCTCTACAATAGATGCACAAACTAAAGTAATAGTTGATAGCTACAGTATTTTTCGGACTATAAAGCACACCAGAGTATAAGGTGCACCACCATCAATAAATGCCTGCTAAAACGTCTAGGTTCATATACAAGGCGCACCTGATTATAAGGATGAATGACCAGCAGGTGGCAGACCTGTGCACAGTACAAGGCAGCTGTTGTCTGTAAGTACAGTCCATATATAAGGCGCACCTTTGATTTCTGAGAAAATCTAAGGATTTTTAGTGCGCCTTGTAGTCTGAACAATACGGTAATCCTCTTAGTGGTGTCCTCTGTGTAGGGCGGCAGAAGGCCGTGCAGTTATTACAATGCTGCCATTCATCTTATCACCTGGTCTGAAAGTTTACCGACTGCTCTTCAAGGATTTACAAGCGCCCAAGGCAGGAGAGGAAAAGATGTGCAAACAGCAGAACTACAGAAGTGTCACAAGGAGAAGTCACAAGAATCTCGCTGCTCAGTAATGGCAGTGACATGTGAATTGTTGGGAAACGTGACACTGCTCAGCTCCACAATACACTTACCTGCATATTTGTGAACATGGTGCTGACACAGCGCTCAGCAGTGGACTGCATGGACCTAACACCACTTCCCAATGTGGAGGTAGCAGTGGCCATGCGGAGCTCTTCACATCCCATCTTCACCACCGCCTGCGCCACCCGGGAGGCCCCCTGAAGCACCAAAACCACCTCGCTCCACATCCTAGAAGATCAGAGCAAAAGTCAAGACGTCAACTTATACAAGGTGGTATCACGTGCTAGAAGAACCAGTAAGAGTCACGGAGCAGGAAATGGTTTATGTGAAGTTTTTACTGCGCTGCGTTGAAGGTTTATATACATTTATTATACATATACAAGGCACAAGCCAGAAATATCCAGAAATCTGTAAGAACTTAAAAGACCATTAAGTGTTGGACGAAGAGGAGAGGACATTGTCAGATGCTCCCTCACCCATCATTCTGGGCAGAGAGTCTCCCTTCTAGTAGGAGAACCCCACTTTCTCCCAAAAAGCCGCCCCTAGTAGCCAAAGCAGGACAGAAAATGTATAACATAGAACTGCAACGCCATCATTCAGAAGGATGAATGTTTTTAGGCAACATGACATTTATCCTCCATCTACAAAATAAGTCATCAGAACATGGGGTCCCCATTAATCACCTAGGAAAGCTAAAGTCCAACTCCATTGACTGTACAGAGGCTGAGCTGCGTTACTGCATCTCTGCTTACTATAACAGGCCACTATACAGGGAATGGAATTAGTTTTCCAGCTTCACACACACATTCTTATGTCATATAATGGAGGCCTAACAGTCTCTCTCTATATCAGCTGACCCTGTCTATTGTGAAATACAGGCAGACCCTGTAAGTTGAATTTGTATGCAAGTCAGAACAGGTATAGTTAGTTGGTAACACCAGACAAAATATTTTTTGGTCCCCGTTTTTAAAAATTTAGGAATAAGCGAACAAGAATTAAGATGTAGCTTCATTGCAGAGACCTTGGAGTTGATCGTTGCAGCCTGGAACTAAAGTAAAGCATCCAGAGAGCTTCACCAGAGATTGTAGTGGGCAGAGAGGTCTGTCTGTAACTAGAGGTCATCTGTAATCAGGTGTTGTTAAAAAAAACCTGTCACAACACAACCCCCGTCCAACCAACCACCCACCCCAAACAGTTTCTCCTTGTGTAATAGCATATGTCTAGGTTGCAACATGAATGAAGAATCTTTTATTCTTTTGTAGGATGCAGTCAGGAAACCCTGCCCATCCCATGCATTTGGCCCAGTGGGCGGGGTTGCCTGACTGCATCCTAAAAAGAATAAAAACAATTATTTTTCATTCATGTTGCAACCTAAACATATATAGCTTTGGGGAGGTTGGTGTGGTTTTCTTTAGTGGACTGCCTACTATACATTTCTTACCTGTATATCTTCCCAAGTTGGTAATGTCTTCCTCTTCAGGTTAACTCTGGTTTGAAAAAGAGAAAAAAAAAAAAACAAAAAAAAAACATAGTTAAATCTGCACCGATCACCGAGATCCCAGACAACAAGAAAAGATTCTCTTTAGCAGAAACACATCTAAAAATAGATGTTCAATATCTCCCAGGGCAGTGATGGCGAACCTTTTAAAGACAGAGTGCCCAAAATACAACCAAAACCAAACTTGTATGTCCCAAAGTGCCATCATGACAATTTAAGCAGAAACTGATTGATCCCGGCTGTATCACCGGTTTTAATCGTATTGGTTTCCTGAGTTCACCAATACAATGGAAAGATGATGGAGAATTTTGGATTGTAGCTTCCCTCCACGGTGCCCTGAAGAGGAAGAATCAGGGGACCCAGAGCAGGAGCTCCAATGACAATCCATCTCTATCCAGCCCTTCTGGCTCCTCCTGAAATCCTGGCAGCCAAATAGCGCTGAGCATGGCACGTACTGGGCTGTCTTGGACCACAGGAGGAAGCCTTGAGTCCTATCTGGCAAACTCAGTGTTGGGGTGAAGGCCTGGGTGCCCACAGAAAGGGCTCCGCGTGCCACCTCTGGCACCCGTGCCATAGGTTCGCCACCACTGTTCTATGGGGTCATGAGAAGATCATATAGGCAGATCCAAAGCTCCGGAATGGATATGGACACATCTTCTGTGCCAAGTCCATGACATCCAGGTGTTATCTCCTATCCCCGAATAGAAGGGAGATAACTGCTGAGACCCCCACTGATTTATAGAAGGGGGGTCCCGTTATTAGTGATCTATGGATTGGCAGGGGGATGTACAACTGCAGCACAGTCAGTGGGTTGTGTCTCCACTAGGAAAGCCTCCATGTATGTAAAGAGCGGAGTCTGAGCGGTAGTATGAGGCTTATAGTTACGTTGGCAGGACATTGTGGTTACTTTTTATCACAACTATTCTACATAACGAGTGTATGAAAGAATTATGTAACTCTTCAGTCCTGGCGTCAGTGCAGAGCCCCCTGTACAGTCACATGTGGGAGATTAGGTAACATCACATACACTTACAGGCCTCATCCTTACTAGTGGTAACTTACACCACAGCGGTCTGCAGAGCCCAACACCGGCCCATAAGAGCGCCATCATTTATACATAAGCTGCCAAATACCATAGAAGAACTGGAGAAACTCACCTCTGCCTCCCTTACTGAGCATCCTCGGCCGCCATCTTTGATGAGGGCAACAGCTGCGCTTCACTAACTTTCGCTTTACCCGAGACCGTCCAATGCTCGGAATTATCCTTGAGTCCTATCTGATCTCCGCCTGACTCTCCACCACCCAATTCACACACCGGGCATGTAGGAAACAGTGCACTTCCCCACTTACAGCCAATGAGCGCCCCTAGCTGACATAAGCCAATCACAGTGCGGATCTCATCTGTAGGCTCACCGTTGGTGAATGAGAGAAGGTCTGTGATTGGTTTTCCTTGCTAGTCACTGTTTGAAGGTTATTAGCTGTACGGACGGAAGTGCAGAAGGAGGGGTCACGTGACGAAGATAGCGCCTGACTCCGCCCTGACTGCTGGAGGGTCACGTGGTGTATGTGGGAGCAATTGCATAACCCCCAGTATATAGAGACCCTGATGGGAATTCTTCCCCCCCCCACACACACACACTCTTTTAACCCCTTAATGAAAGGTTTTAATGATCAGGCCATTTTTAGCAAATTTTTGTATTCTTACAATCCCTTTTTTTCTGCTTGCCACCTTAAACATTTTTACAGCATTTTTTTCAAACTGGTTAAAACTATAACTTTTAAAAACTCTTTTTTAAATTTCTAGTTTTGTTTGAGGTCAAATTTACAAGAGGTGCAAAAATGTTTTTTTGTGATATATATTTCATTATAAATGAGCTCAAAATGTACATTATTAATTAACTTCCTACCTGTTGTTTTTATATATAACATGTATAGTCTGGGGCCGATGGGGCGACTATTGCGATGCCTCTTTTTTTCTTTATTTTATTGGGGAATATTAAAGGGACGGTGCCCGGGGTGACATGGGATTTGTTTAGACTGGGGAGACGCTTAGGAAAAAGGAATTTGTCCAAACCATAGAACCTGTCAGCGAACGGTGCATGGAGACCCAGATCCTCTGCGGCCATTGTCCTACCTAGGTTCTTGTCCTGTGGCATTACTGCTGGGTGCATAGGACGGTGACATCACTGATGCACTGTATGACGTCACTCTGTGCACTTCTGGGTTATTCTTATGCTGTGAGCTCAATGTCCACATACAGATTATAATGAAATCACTTTGTCCACTATAATAATGTACTGTACACTGTGTATTCACATGTTCATTATCCTGCATTGTGTGACATCACTGTGTGTAATATCTCTGTGCTGTGACATCACTGTGTATTATCCCTGTACTGTGACATCACTGTGTGTATTATCCCTGTACTGTGACATCACTGTGTGTATTATCCCTGTACTGTGACATCACCGTGTGTATTATCTCTGTACTGTGACATCACTGTGTGTATTATCCCTGTACTGTGACATCACTGTGTGTATTATCCTCTACTGTGACATCGCTGTGTGTATTATTCCCTGTACTGTGACATCGCTATGTGTATTACCCCTGTACTGTGACATCACTGTGTGTATTATCCCTGTACTGTGACATCACTGTGTGTATTATCTCTGTACTGTGACATCACTGTGTGTATTATCTCTGTACTGTGACATCACTGTGTGTATTATCTCTGTACTGTGACATCGCTGTGTGTATTACCCCTGTACTGTGACATCGCTGTGTGTATTATCCCTGTACTGTGACATCGCTGTGTGTATTATCCCTGTACTGTGACATCGCTGTGTGTATTATCCCCTGTACTGTGACATCGCTGTGTGTATTATCCCTGTACTGTGACATCACTGTGTGTATTATCTCTGTACTGTGACATCGCTGTGTGTATTATCCCTGTACTGTGACATCGCTGTGTGTATTATCCCCTGTACTGTGACATCGCTGTGTGTATTATCCCTGTACTGTGACATCACTGTGTGTATTATCTCTGTACTGTGACATCACTGTGTGTATTATCCCTGTACTGTGACATCGCTGTGTGTATTACCCCTGTACTGTGACATCACTGTGTATATTATTCCTGTACTGTGACATCACTGTGTGTATTATCCCTGTACTGTGACATCACTGTGTGTATTATCCCTGTACTGTGACATCACTGTGTGTATTACCCCATTACTGTTAAACTAGGAGTCCTACGTTGGACACCTTGCAACCTAAATCTTGTCTGATCAGAGAATTATCAGGAGCCAGATTATTTATACACAGCCTATGAATGTGGCTATACCTGGTGTCCGCACTGGATAATTGGGCAGTGAGTCATTACACCCGTTATATCGTTCTCATACTCCTCTTGTCATTGGCTGACACTTCCCTTCTGCCGTCTCTTGTGTCACCAGTATCATGAGGAAGTGTGAGCTGGCAGCCGGGCGCCCGTGTCACAGGGCACTAGATGCGCTCTAGTCAGCGGCCGACCTGAGGATGATGGTTACCGACCCAGCCAGGTGAGTACGACTCATTTCCCTTCATGCGATTGGGAGCGATATGAATCATGTTGGCTCCGCAGATATTCTTCCAGTTGTGTACAAGGCTGTGTAGTGCAGGGACCGCTCGGGGACAGCAAACTTCCTGCATTTGTGGACGAGAGGCTCAAGAATAAAAATAAAGACCTAGACAAAAATATCTGATGATGAAACCGTCAATGAGTAATCATTTTGGTTACTGGTGCAGAGTTGGCGCTGTGGTTAGCAGGGGGAGGACCAACCTTTGGTTCTCCTTCTGATCCGGAAAATGAAGGGTCCCAGTCCCCTGCTGCTCGCCTTGTTTAACTGAATGGATCAGTGGTGCAGGTCCTGCGATCGTCTTGGGTGCACTGAGATGTTGCACATATAAAATGATGAAGGTCATACAGTGGTGAGTTACTGCCGCAGATTCTCCATTCCAAGGGACACTGAGGGTCCCACAACTATATCAGTGATGGTGAACCTTTTGGAGACAGAGTGCCCAAATTTCAACCAAAACCCACTTGTGCCGACATGACATTTTAAGCAGTAACTTATTGATCCCTGCTGTATCACAAGTTTCAATCGTAATGGTATCCAGGGTTCACCAATACAATAGAAAGATGATGGAGAAATTTGGATTGTAGCTTCCCTCCAGAGTCCCCTGAAGAGGAAGAATCGGGGTTCCCAGAGCAGGAGCTTTAACAATAATCTATCACTATTCACACATTCCTGTTCCTCCTGTAGCCCTGGCAGCCAGGGATGTTACTTTAAAATGGTGCTGAGCATGGCACGTCCTGGGCTGTATTGGACCGCAGGTGGAAGCCTTGAGTCCTGTGTGGCAAACTCTGTGCTGGGGTGAAGACCTGTGTGCCCACAGAAAGGGCTCCGAGTGCCACCTCTGGTACCCGTGGCATAGGTTCGCCGCCACTGAACTATATAGTGCTTGTAACAGTCTTTAGCTATGTCACTTAACCTTTGTGGCTTAGAACTACTCCAGTGGCATTTTCTAAGTGACTCTATGGGTTTTCATACTTTAGCCCCAACACATGGATCTACTATAAGAGACATCTGTGACAGCTGACAGAATGGATCAAGAGACGCTAGTGAAAAGTATCTGGGGGTCAGGCATGAATGTTGGTGAACAAGCCGAGGTCAGGCAGAGAATTGTCAGGAACAATCCGAGGTCAGGCAGATAATGGTCAGGAACAAGCCGAGGCCAGGCGGATAATGGTCAGGAACAAGCCGAGGTCAGGCAGGGAATGGTCAGGAACAAGCCGAGGTCAGGCAGGGAATGGCCTGGAACAAGCCAAGGTCAGACAACTAACTTTTAGGAACAAGCCAAGGTCAGATGGATAATGGTCAGGAACAAGCCGAGGTCAGGCGGGGAATGGTCAGGAACAAGCTGAGGTTAGGCTGGGAATGGTCAGGAACAGGCCGAGGTCAGGCGGGGAATGGTCAGGAACAAGCTGAGGTTAGGCTGGGAATGGTCAGGAACAAGCTGAGGTCAGGCGGGGAATGGTCAGGAACAAGCGGAGGTCAGGCAGGGAATCGTCAGGAACAAGCCGAGGTCAGGCGGGGAATGGTCAGGAAAAAAAGCTAAGGTCAAGCAGAAAATGTTCAGGAACAAGCGGCAGGTCAGGTAGAACAGCACAGATTCATAATCGGGACTAGCGACGGAATGTAATAAGAGAACAAGCCACGAGGAAAAGATGGGCCAGTGGCTTCTGGTAGCAGTGAAGTGTGTGGCTTGTCACGTACACATGGAAGGGTCCACATCACATAAAGACCAAATATAGACAATTACCCAGACTGCAATCTCCCCTCCAGCTGGCTCAGGCCTGGACAATTACAACTTAATTAGAATTCTGAATAAATTGGCAAATTCTTCCAAATCGCAGGAAGAAATAATATTCAGAACAGGAGGTTTGATTGTCGGGCGCACAATTATGTGAGTATTGTTCAGCCTGGAGGAAATGGCAGGATATTACAGTGGATGTGATCGCTGAGCTGGTGATCGCTGAGCTGGATACTTCCTTACTCGGCTGATGGTCAAGAAGCGACTTCTCATGGACAGGTCTGGCAGATGTCATCTGCTGAGGACAATAAGTTGGCCCCTTACCCTTACTGTACTATTGCTCTCCCCCCCTACAAATGCTGTGCAGCCAGATAACTTTGTTACCCCTTAGATGAAAAGGAAAGAAATTCTGGCCAATTTTGTGATGGTGACATGCTTCCCCCCCCCCTACAGTCCGGAGCTCATAAACAGTAGATATGGTGGCTCAGTGGTTAGCACTACAGCCTTGCGGGGCTGGGGTTCTGGGTTCAAATCCCACCCAGGTCAACACCAGCAAAAGATGCACAACATGTGACTTGTCTGTGCTGCAGACTCCTGAGATCTTAGCCCCCACCTTTGTGCTCCTGTACAGCTCCTCCCTCCTGCTCCTTCACAGAGGTCACAGCCTGGTGAGATGCCATCAATGGGAAAGGGAGGAGCTGTACAGGAGCACAAAGGTGGGGGCTGAGAGCTGAACAGTATGCAGCACAGACAAGTCACATGTTGTTTTTGAAATGCATCCAAACCAAAGCCCAACCCCTGTGACTACCCCAGGATTTTGTCAAGGTAAGTTATAACACACAATTATATTGTAATGCAAATGCTTAGAAGAGGCAGATGTGCAATGCAGCTGTGATTTTACAACCTGTCTTTAGTGAAAATTAGGTACCTGGTGACAGGTTCCCTTTAATCATTGAATTGATTGTCAGGGCAAGTCTCAGGGGGCTACAGATTATTTCTGCAGTGGCCACTACAGGAAATATGTGGTATTACATGGTACCTATTACCATGTATGGACAATAGTAATGCATCGTCCTCCATGGATATGGAATAAATAATGGATCTGAAATCGGGGATTTCCTTATGATACCCATGTGTCCTAACAGGGATTATCACCCCTTTAACTGTGTAAAATTGTAAACTGACAGCACAAGGAAAGCAATGTAGGAATGTAACAAAATATTCAGTCAATTTAGGACTAGAAGTTCTACAATTTCCCATTTTTTGTCATTACTTTGGTATTCTTGTATGACCTGATCCCCGGGGGCCAGCATTTAATTGAATGTAATAATAGATGTTGGCGTGGCTTCTATTTTGGCTGCTTTCCTATTGGCTCTGCTGATTCCAAGGGTTTGGAGAAGGTATATGAAACTTAGCTGCCCGGTCAGTGACGGTGCCACCATGCCAGGGCTATGACTGAGGGTGACAGCTCCATCAGCAGCGGCCACGTAGGTACCACTGAATGCATCACACCATGCACAGGACCTTGTTTAGGGACATTTAGGTAACAATCATTAAAGGGAACCTACCACCACGATTCTACCTATAAAGGTAGATCGGGTGGTAGGTGGATGTAAGGGACGTGAGGATAGCTCTTTTTAGAGCTAATCCTCACGTCCCCGCTAACTTTTGGCAAACTTTATTGAACTAATATGTAAATTTAGTTATGCGGCTACTGGGGTGTGGAGTAGTTGGGCACGAGGCTACACAGCGTGGCTACTCCACGCCCCGGTAGCCACATTACTCCTCCTACCCTGTTGTGTGTGGTGCGCAGCTCCTCCTAGCTGCGCGCCCTCGTCCATCATAATGGCGTTCTGCGCATGCGCAGAACGCAGGCCTGCGGCTGAGCAGCCCCAGCTCCGAGGCCGGAGCTACTGCGCATGCGCAGTAGCCGGCTTGCCGGACGAGGGCGCGCAGCAACCAGGAGCTGCGCGCCGCACACAACAGGGTAGGAGGAGTAATGTGGCTACTGGGGCGTGGAGTAGCCGCGCTGTGTAGCCTCGTGCCCAACTACTCCACGCCCCAGTAGCCGCATAACTAAAATTACATATTAGTTGAATAAAGTTTGCCAAAAGTTAGCGGGGACGTGAGGATTATCTCTAAAAAGAACTATCCTCATGTCCCTTACATCCACCTACCACCCGATCTACCTTTATAGGTAGAATCGTGGTGGTAGGTTCCCTTTAATCTGGTGAAAATTCTTGGGCAATCGTCTCAATGCAAGGACTCGGAACGGCCTGAACTACAAAGTTACTAATATTTGAAAACTTTATTTTTTGATGTAAGGGTTAATGGGCACGGTACTTGTGGTATGGGCTAGTAATGTGAATATGGGCGTGAGGTTCTATAGTTCAGGCGTGGGAAGGATTTTGGTGAAGTTTTGTGTTTGTTTCTCTTATGACTAAGTATCAAAGCAATGCCAAGTATTTGCCTTCTTTTATGTTCTGCCCTAAATTTAGGCTAAACTGAATCACAATGGTCTTAATTCCAAATAATCCCTTCAGGCATTTGTGGAGCGAACTCCAGAAAGACTAAATTGTTATGTTCCAGTTATTATTCTACGGAAAACTGTGTTCACGCGTTGCGTTTACATGATGTTAACTTAGAATTTTACATCATGTTTACATAAATGCGAGCAAACACTGCCTCAATGTAATGTCATCGCAACGTGTTAATGGGAAATTAGAGTGATTGAGGACCAGTTTTTCACATCAGTTATTGTGAGCCATAAGCAGGTTTTGAAACTGCACGGGTATAAGGAATAATAGACAGATCTGCCCCTGTTCTGGATGTGAAAGGACTCCTGTGATTTACTCGCAATAAGTGAGGCTGCATTCACACATTGCTATTGAATTTGAATTCAAGCTTATTTGGGGAGGGAGCTTCTCCCCCTTCAGATATAAACATTTGCAATGGGGATCTAGCAACAAATGTTTTGCCTTGGCAAAGTGGCAACACACATAGGGGCTCATTTACTAAAGAGTGGCGCGCTGCAGTTTCGTTGGAGTTTGTAATCGGGGATTACACGGCTGTGACAGGTGTTAAATAGGTGTCTGCGCTGAGATTGTGTCGCATGCGATAGTTTTTTGGCGCAGATGCTTTCATGCAACACAAATCGGACGTTACGATTGATTTTTCCGGACTGAGTGCGGGATTTAACTTTCAAATTGTGTCACAAGACAATGCACTTACTTACAACGGGAAGAAGAAGGTGAACTCCGGGGACCTGAGCGGGGAAGCAACACATGCAGGATATCGGGCGCAGGATCTTAGTGACTCCCCGCACAGCGCATCATACACAGACAATGCACTTACATGCACCAGGAAGAAGAAGGTGAACTCCAGGGACCTGAGCGGGGAAGAGACACATGCAGGATATCGGGCGCACGATCTTAGTGACTCCCCGCACAGCGCATTATACACGGACAATGCACTTACATGCACCAGGAAGAAGAAGGTGAACTCCAGGGACCCGAGCGGGGAAGCGACATATGCAGGATATCAGGCGCAGGATCTTAGTGACTCCCCGCACAGTGCATTATACATGGACAATGCACTTACATGCACCAGGAAGAAGAAGGTGAACTCCGGGGACCTGAGCGGGGAAGTGACACATGCAGGATTTCGGGGCACGATCTTAGTGACTCCCCGCACAGCACATTATACACGGACAATGCACTTACATGCACCAGGAAGAAGAAGGTGAACTCCGGGGACCTGAGCGGGGAAGTGACACATGCAGGATATCGGGTGCACGATCTTAGTGACTCCCCGCACAGCACATTATACACGGACAATGCACTTACATGCACCAGGAAGAAGAAGGTGAACTCCAGGGACCTGAGCGGGGAAGCCACACATGCAGGATATCGGGGGCAGGATCTTAGTGACTCCCCGCACAGCGCATTATACATGGACAATGCACTTACATGCACCAGGAAGAAGAAGGTGAACTCCGGGGACCTGAGCGGGGAAGTGACACATGCAGGATTTCGGGGCACGATCTTAGTGACTCCCCGCACAGCACATTATACACGGACAATGCACTTACATGCACCAGGAAGTAGAAAGTGAACTCCGGGACCTGAGCGGGGAAGCGACACATGCAGGATATCGGGCGCAGGATCTTAGTGACTCCCTGCACAGCACATTATACACGGACAATGCACTTACATGCACCAGGAAGAAGAAGGTGAACTCCGGGGACCTGAGCGGGGAAGTGACACATGCAGGATATCGGGGCACGATCTTAGTGACTCCCCGCACAGCACATTATACACGGACAATGCACTTACATGCACCAGGAAGAAGAAGGTGAACTCCAGGGACCTGAGCGGGGAAGAGACACATGCAGGATATCGGGCGCACAATCTAAGTGACTCCCTGCACAGCGCATTATACACGGACAATGCACTTACATGCACTAGGAAGAAGAAGGTGAACTCCGGGGACCTGAGCGGGGAAGCGACACATGCAGGATATCGGGCGCAGGATCTTAGTGACTCCCCGCACAGCACATTATACATGGACAATGCACTTACATGCACCAGGAAGTAGAAAGTGAACTCCGGGACCTGAGCGGGGAAGCGACACATGCAGGATATCGGGCGCAGGATCTTAGTGACTCCCTGCACAGCGCATTATACACGGACAATGCACTTACATGCACCAGGAAGAAGAAGGTGAACTCCGGGGACCTGAGCGGGGAAGTGACACATGCAGGATATCGGGTGCACGATCTTAGTGACTCCCCGCACAGCACATTATACACGGACAATGCACTTACATGCACCAGGAAGAAGAAGGTGAACTCCGGGGACCTGAGCGGGGAAGTGACACATGCAGGATATCGGGGCACGATCTTAGTGACTCCCCGCACAGCACATTATACACGGACAATGCACTTACATGAACCAGGAAGAAGAAGGTGAACTCCAGGGACCTGAGCGGGGAAGCGACACATGCAGGATATCGGGCGCAGGATCTTAGTGACTCCCTGCACAGCGCATTATACACGGACAATGCACTTACATGCACCGGGAAGAAGAAGGTGAACTCCGAGGACCTGAGCGGGGAAGCGACACATGCAGGATATCGGGCGCACAATCTTAGTGACTCCCCGCACAGCGCATTATACACGGACAATGCACTTACATGCACCAGGTAGAAGAAGGTGAACTCCGGGGACCTGAGCGGGGAAGCGACACATGCAGGATATCGGGCGCAGGATCTTAGTGACTCCCTGCACAACGCATTATACACGGACAATGCACTTACATGCACCAATGCACTTACGCTTCCCCACTCAGCTGATCGGCAGGGTAGGCAGTTGATCAGTAGGTTAGGCAGCTGATCGGTAGGATAGGCAGTGGATCTGTAGGGTAGGCTGCTGACTGGTAGGGTTGGCGGCTGACCGGTAGGGTTGCTAGGTGTTGGACCTCCTCCAGTGTGATATTGATGACCTATACCACAGTCCACTAAATGAAATCCTTTGGACAAGTCTACGCAACAAGAAATGTTATTCCACCAAGTTGTAGACATCAAATAACCCATTTCTATAGACAGTTTTGGAGATACAGTTTTGTATGGATAAACTTATCAGGTTTAAGATAAATTTTTGGTAAAATTGAGATCTCCTCTCTGGTATATCCATCAGTGCTCCATGTTCATGGTTATCCATTCGGCAGATGATTATACTCTATGGGGATTTGCTAATACAACGTTGCATTTGCCATACAGTTTGCGCTCCCTGGCAGCGCCATTTGGGTTCAGTCTCACGTAAACTCCTTTTAGAAACGGAATCAAAGTGCACGGGAGCGCACCGTGGCCCGATGGCACAAGACACCGGTCGCTGCTTATCAATCACGTGCGTTTCCGAAGAAATGTATTTATGATCGGGCCACTTTGCGCTTTAAATCTGTTTCTAGTCCCAGCGGCACGGGTGACGACACCCTAACCGTTTACATAAGGGGGTGTGTGGTTCATAAACACTGATTTTTATGGCCACATAAAAAGGAAGGTAAGAAAATAAATGTGATCTCTGGGGATGAGATCAGTGTAACAGCCTTTCAAGGTGATTGCAATAAAGTTTGCTACATTATGACATAGTTTATTGTTTTGGCAGAACCCCCTAGATGCCCCAGCACATGGCTACCGTGGCATGTAAGTGTGCTGAAGGGAAAAGGCTCCCTATGTAAGCTATTGGAAACATGCAAATGTGATTATGTGGCAAATTTTGGCCTCCGAGTCTCCCTGTACTGTAACATAATGATAAATAGTAACATAAAAATTTGCTCACAATGTAGCGGTCAGCGGGCGATGATGTGTCTCTGTGGCCACTTCCATCTCAGAACATCCTGCATGAAGCCTCGCAATGGCAAAATACTGTGTATCAAGTGTCATCTTGATCTCGTGGTATCAGCATGATGAGGAGGACTGTTTAAAATACCAATTCTGATACAACCAGAACATGTATTGGGGCTATTCTTGGATCACATCTGTGCTGGAAGTTTTGCTATTAACCTCCATGTCAGGAAACAATAGATTGTGCAAAAAGTAATGAAACACTGGACATGTGCAAGTTTAGAGAAGGTCGATAGGTTACCGGGGTATTTTAGTTTCATCCTGAAATTTCTACTTGAGGCCACTAGAGGGCGTCTCTGCCATTTACTCTACCGATACCCTCATAATAGATTTGTATTGAATTCCTAGGAGGCTAATAATTTGATAAATCTCATATATGTCCCCATCATAACATCTAAAACATTGGGGCACATCAGCTTTTCCTTGATTTTATGATATCAATTTCTGGGAAAGTTGGGTGCCAGCCAGTATGGCAGCTACAGCTCCCACATGGGTTTGTCATATACCCTCCTGAATAGCTAACCAGGCTTATTATGCTTGGACATATTTGCTGACCCTATATCCTGATAGGGTTGCCATCAAGCAACCGATTTCGGGAGATTGGGAAAGCTGGGTGACATCCCTTCTTAATTTATATCAACAGATCTATTGCAACTCAGCTTTCCCATAAATTGAGTAACTTAAAAAGGATCTTAAATCGTCAAAAATGTCCCTTTTCTTTCACCGTTATACAGTATCAGGAGCTATTAAGTTCAGGAGATTTTCAGATTCCATGCAGGAGACTGGGAAAGTTGGGTGGTATGGTTTATTTTAGTACATTCAGCAGAGACGCTATCCAATGTACTTCGTGGAGAGAAAGCTGGGTAGCAATTATTATATCTATTATCTATTATCCACTCAGCTTTCCTTGATTGAACAAAATAGATGGGTAATTGTTAACAGTCAAAGGGTTGGCCACTTTACCGCATGTTTTTTGTAATTTGTGTCTAAGTTTGGGGTCTGTGATATTAGGATTCACTTTCCTGATATGTAAAGTGACGTCTCCTGTCTTTTACCTCATTAGCCACAGATTCCTGACCATAAAATGACGGCAGATGGAGGGTCATGTGATCTCTCTCTGTCCATGAGCAATCGGCCTGCCAGGTCTTATATTCATGAAAACTATCCTAAGGTCCTGGCAGGGCGATTGTTAATAGATAGAGATTATATGACCCTCCATCTGCCGGTCAGGAATCTCTGGGTGAGATTTTTTTTACTGCTTTGGGAAATTCCCACATCATGTCATTAGGCTTCTTGTCGGCCATGCTTGGTGTAAGGGGCAGCCGTACAAGGTAAAAAAGGAGGCATTGTTCTCTATTTCCCACCTTGGAAAACTTATTTGCATATTTCCCAGAGGTAAAAGACAGGAGACGTCACTTTACATATCAAGAAAGCGAAGCAGGACTAGTAATAGATGTATCCTGGTAAATAACCTCATACACTGCCCCCCTCACACATTACAAAACACAGGAGGTAAAGTGGCCAACCCCTTTAACAATGACTCCGGGTGATAGTATCACTATGCAGCCGCTGCCCTAGTTTCAGGTACATTTGGAGATCCTGTAATGCTTCCCCGCATATTCTAGCTAAAATCTGGCACTTCAGGACATTGCTCTATAACCGAACCCGACCCATGATTTCCTGTGAGTGGGTGTTATAGGGCACATACATAATACCACACACACATAATACCGCACATACATAATACCGCACATACATAATACTGCACATACATAATACTGCACATACATAATACTGCACATACATCATACTGCACACACATAATACCGCACATACATAATACCGCACATACATAATACTGCACATACATAATACCGCACATACATAATACTGCACATACATAATACCGCACATACATAATACTGCACATACATAATACTGCACATACATAATACTGCACATACATCATACTGCACACACATAATACCGCACATACATAATACTGCACATACATAATACCGCACATACATAATATCGCACATACATCATACCGCACACACATAATATCGCACATACATCATACTGCACATACATAATACTGCACATACATAATACTGCACATACATAATACTGCACATACATAATACCGCACACATATAATACCGCACACATATAATACCGCACACACATAATACTGCACATACATCATACTGCACATACATCATACTGCACACACATAATACCGCACATACATAATACCGCACATACATAATACCGCACATACATAATACTGCACATACATAATACTGCACATACATAATACTGCACATACATCATACTGCACACACATAATACCGCACATACATAATACTGCACATACATAATACCGCACATACATAATATCGCACATACATCATACCGCACACACATAATATCGCACATACATCATACTGCACATACATAATACTGCACATACATAATACTGCACATACATAATACCGCACACATATAATACCGCACACATATAATACCGCACACACATAATACCGCACATACATAATACCGCACATACATAATACTGCACATACATAATACTGCACATACATAATACTGCACATACATCATACTGCACACACATAATACCGCACATACATAATACCGCACATACATAATACTGCACATACATAATACCGCACATACATAATACTGCACATACATAATACCGCACATACATAATACTGCACATACATAATACTGCACATACATAATACTGCACATACATCATACTGCACACACATAATACCGCACATACATAATACTGCACATACATAATACCGCACATACATAATATCGCACATACATCATACCGCACACACATAATATCGCACATACATCATACTGCACATACATAATACTGCACATACATAATACTGCACATACATAATACTGCACATACATAATACCGCACACATATAATACCGCACACATATAATACCGCACACACATAATACTGCACATACATCATACTGCACATACATCATACTGCACATACATCATACTGCACACACATAATACCGCACATACATAATACCGCACATACATAATACCGCACATACATAATACTGCACATACATAATACTGCACATACATAATACTGCACATACATCATACTGCACACACATAATACCGCACATACATAATACTGCACATACATAATACCGCACATACATAATATCGCACATACATCATACCGCACACACATAATATCGCACATACATCATACTGCACATACATAATACTGCACATACATAATACTGCACATACATAATACCGCACACATATAATACCGCACACATATAATACCGCACACACATAATACTGCACATACATCATACTGCACATACATCATACTGCACATACATCATACTGCACACACATAATACCGCACATACATAATACTGCACATACATAATACCGCACATACATAATACTGCACATACATAATACTGCACATACATAATACCGCACATACATAATACTGCACATACATAATACTGCACATACATAATACCGCACATACATAATACCGCACATACATAATACCGCACACACATAATACCGCACACACATAATACCGCACACACATAATACCGCACATACATAATACCGCACACATATAATACCGCACACACATAATACTGCACATACATCATACTGCACATACATCATACTGCACACACATCATACTGCACACACATAATACCGCACATACATAATACTGCACATACATAATACTGCACATACATAATACCGCACATACATAATACTGCACATACATAATACCGCACATACATAATACCGCACACATATAATACCACACATACATAATACCGCACATACATAATACCGCACATACATCATACTGCACATACATCATACTGCACATACATCATACTGCACACACATAATACCGCACACACATAATACTGCACATACATAATACCGCACATACATAATACTGCACATACATAATACTGCACATACATAATACCGCACATACATAATACTGCACATACATAATACCGCACATACATAATACCGCACACATATAATACCACACATACATAATACCGCACATACATAATACCGCACATACATCATACTGCACATACATCATACTGCACATACATCATACTGCACACACATAATACCGCACACACATAATACTGCACATACATAATACCGCACATACATAATACTGCACATACATAATACCGCACATACATAATACCGCACATACATAATACTGCACATACATAATACCGCACATACGTAATACCGGACATACATCATACTGCACACACATAATACCGCACATACATCATACTGCACACACATAATACCGCACACACATAATACTGCACATACATAATACCGCACATACATAATACTGCACATACATAATACCGCACATACATAATACTGCACATACATAATACCGCACATACATAATACTGCACATACATAATACTGCACATACATAATACCGCACATACATAATACCGCACATACATAATACTGCACATACATAATACTGCACATACATAATACTGCACATACATCATACTGCACACACATAATACCGCACATACATAATACTGCACATACATAATACCGCACATACATAATATCGCACATACATCATACCGCACACACATAATATCGCACATACATCATACTGCACATACATAATACTGCACATACATAATACTGCACATACATAATACTGCACATACATAATACCGCACACATATAATACCGCACACATATAATACCGCACACACATAATACTGCACATACATCATACTGCACATACATCATACTGCACATACATCATACTGCACACACATAATACCGCACATACATAATACTGCACATACATAATACCGCACATACATAATACTGCACATACATAATACTGCACATACATAATACCGCACATACATAATACTGCACATACATAATACTGCACATACATAATACCGCACATACATAATACCGCACATACATAATACCGCACAAACATAATACCGCACACACATAATACCGCACACACATAATACCGCACATACATAATACCGCACACATATAATACCGCACACACATAATACTGCACATACATCATACTGCACATACATCATACTGCACACACATCATACTGCACACACATAATACCGCACATACATAATACTGCACATACATAATACTGCACATACATAATACCGCACATACATAATACTGCACATACATAATACCGCACATACATAATACCGCACACATATAATACCACACATACATAATACCGCACATACATAATACCGCACATACATCATACTGCACATACATCATACTGCACATACATCATACTGCACATACATCATACTGCACACACATAATACCGCACACACATAATACTGCACATACATAATACCGCACATACATAATACTGCACATACATAATACTGCACATACATAATACCGCACATACATAATACTGCACATACATAATACTGCACATACATAATACCGCACATACGTAATACCGGACATACATCATACTGCACACACATAATACCGCACATACATCATACTGCACACACATAATACCGCACACACATAATACTGCACATACATAATACTGCACATACATAATACTGCACATACATAATACCGCACATACGTAATACCGGACATACATCATACTGCACACACATAATACCGCACATACATCATACTGCACACACATAATACCGCACACACATAATACTGCACATACATAATACCGCACATACATAATACTGCACATACATAATACCGCACATACATAATACTGCACATACATAATACCGCACATACATAATACTGCACATACATAATACTGCACATACATAATACCGCACATACATCATACTGCACATACATCATACTGCACATACATCATACTGCACACACATAATACCGCACATACATAATACCGCACATACATAATACCGCACATACATAATACCGCACATACATAATACCGCACATACATAATACTGCACATACATAATACCGCACATACATAATACTGCACATACATAATATTGCACATACATAATACCGCACATACATAATACCGCACATACATCATACTGCACACACATAATACCGCACATACATAATACTGCACATACATAATACCGCACATACATAATACTGCACATACATAATACTGCACATACATAATACTGCACATACATAATACCGCACACACATAATACTGCACATACATAATACCGCACACACATAATACCGCACATACATAATACCGCACACACATCATACTGCACATACATCATACTGCACATACATAATACCGCACATACATAATACCGCACACACATCATACTGCACATACATCATACCGCACATACATAATACCGCACATACATAATACCGCACACACATAATACTGCACACACATAATACTGCACAAACATAATACTGCACATACATAATACTGCACATACATCATACTGCACACACATAATACCGCACAAACATCATACCGCACATACATAATACTGCACATACATAATACCGCACACACATAATACCGCACATACATAATACTGCACATACATAATACTGCACATACATAATACTGCACATACATCATACTGCACACACATAATACCACACATACATAATACGGCACATACATAATACTGCACATACATAATACCGCACACACATAATACTGCACAAACATAATACCGCACATACATCATACCGCACACACATCATACCGCACACACATAATATTGCACATACATCATACCGCACACACATAATACTGCACACACATAATACTGCACAAACATAATACTGCACATACATAATACTGCACATACATCATACTGCACACACATCATACCGCACAAACATCATACCGCACATACATAATACTGCACATACATAATACCGCACACACATAATACCGCACATACATAATACTGCACATACATCATACTGCACACACATAATACCGCACATACATAATACCGCACATACATAATACCGCACATACATAATACTGCACATACATAATACTGCACACACATAATACTGCACACACATAATACTGCACAAACATCATACCGCACATACATCATACCGCACACACATCATACCGCACACACATAATATCGCACATACATCATACCGCACACACATAATACTGCACATACATAATACTGCACATACATAATACCGCACATACATCATACCGCACACACATCATACCGCACACATCATACTGCACACACATAATACCGCACATACATAACACCGCACATACATCATACTGCACATACATCATACTGCACATACATCATACTACACACATAATACCGCACATACATAATACCGCACACACATAATACCGCACACACATAATACTGCACCCACATAATACCGCACACACATAATACTGCACATACATAATACTGCACACACATCATACCGCACATACATAATACTGCACACACATCATACTGCACATACATAATACTGCACACACATCATACTGCACATACATAATACCGCACATACATAATACTGCACACACATAACACTGCACACACATAATACTGCACACACATCATACTGCACACACATCATACTGCACATACATAATACTGCACATACATAATACTGCACATACATAATACTGCACATACATAATACTGAACTGTTTACCTAGAAGATGCCTCATTACTGGGGAATAAATCCCCCATTGTCCTCACCCCTCAGCCCCCCAGAATGACTGCATTTCCCCTACTTTACTTCATTCCCAGGATCGTTAATGTGGTTAATTGCTCAATAGGATTAATAATAAGCCCAAGACTTACGCACCGAGCGCTGACTCCTGAGTCATCATAACCCAAAAGCAGCGTAAGCTTGTGACTGCCCCGCGCCCGCTCAGCACATCTCACATCTGCTGTGTTGTACCAGTCCTCCGCATTTGGCAAGGATGTTAGGGGCGTGTAAACGTATTCCCTTGTGCTACATCAGGGGACGTCACCCAGCTTTCCCAGGCTTCTGAATGGGGAAATCAGCCTGATCCTTTCAGGGATCTGAGAAAGTTTGGTGATTAAATCCCAGATGTGAACACAGGCTGAGAGCCTTGACATGGCAGACGCCTTGACATGTGCCAGTTAAAGGGGTTGTCAGAAGAGTTTGTTCCTGGCTGCAGGTGTTTGCTATATTTTGCTGCTCCTGTACTATACACTCCCAGCTATACGTGTGCCTATTGTAGGGTCACACCCGTACAGGTACAAACACATGTGCCGCATATAATGTACTAGGGCAGCCCGCCCTAATATAATGTACTAGGGCAGCCTCTATATATAATTTTGTATTAGTCCATTGTACTATAGAAATAGCTATGGAGCTACTTCTTCCTTAGACACGGTTATATCAGCTACATGCACCGACCACTGAAGGGAACTAATATACAGCCCCCCTAATGTACTTGCTGCTGTGAGTGAGACCCCTTCACACATTATATGCGAGGTTGCACGGTAAGACAGCAGTCATGGTTTTCTGACTTGATAATTGGGCTCTGTGCAAAAAATAGAACCAGAATCGTGTTCAATACATAAAAACAGCACCATAACTAAGCACAATACATAAATACAGCACCATAACTAAGCACAATATATAAATACAGCACCATAACTAAGCACAATACATAAATACAGCACCATAACTAAGCACAATACATAAATACAGCACCATAACTAAGCACAATACATAAATACAGTACCAGAACTGAACCTAATACATAAATACAGAACCAGAACGGAGCATGATACGTAAATACAGTACCAGGACCGAGCATGATACATAAATACAGCACCAGAACCGAGCATGATACATAAATACAGCACCAGAACCGAGCATGGTACATAAAACAGCACCAGAACCGAGCATGGTACATAAATACTGCAACAGGACAGAGGACGATGCATTAATACAGGACCAGAACGGAGCATAATACATAATACAGCACCAGGACCGAGGATGATACATAAATACAGCACCAGGACCGAGCACGATACATAAATACAGCACCAGAGCCGAGCACAATACATAAATACAGCACCAGGACCAAAAAAATGGTGGTCTATAAATCAATAAAATATTATAGAATTATGGCTAGGGGGAGCAAACTGCATGCGACGCTATGCTGTCACTGTAAATTGCTAATTTTTAACCTAGAGTCTTAAAGGGATCCTCCATATTAATTTGGTGACATCTTACATCCATCTTGTTGGTTGATATCTGTATAAGCAGTGATGCCCGTGTAATGCCGGCGGTGCTGACTACTGGTGCATGTGATTGATTGGAAATCCTGACGATTGAGCCGTATTTTGCAATATGTGAGGATTTGGAGTACACTGTGTTTATTGTGTTTATCTGTCAGATCGCACTTCCTTCCTGTCGGAGGAGACGCACGTAAGAGTCCTGCTTAATTCATGTCAGTGTCAGTGTCTGAGCTCACTACATGTTATCAGGAAGTGTAATAGAGAGTTCTCTCTGCTTTCACATATTCCCCCGTACGAGACTTTATTCAAATCTTCATGTTTTTTTTCCATGTTGCCGTAATATGGTGTTTGCATAATTCCCATATAGCTATACAACCAATGGGGGGGGGGGAAGCTGAGTCATAGCGGAATTTCAAGGGTAATAAGACCCTTGCAGAAAGCAGAGTTAAAGGGCTTGTCCACTTTCAGCAAATAATTGATATGGTTTGTGTAATGAGAAGTGCTCGTGCACCCGCGCTTCCATCACATCACATGGACAGATTCTATAGAACCCTTCCATAGCAGGACAGCAAGCAGAGATCTAGAAAAACCGTGAGGAATTGATACAGAATGTATATTGGGTAAATGTATAACTTTTCCTTACACAAACAATGCCAATTATATGCTGAAAGTGGACAACCCCTTTAGATCAGGAAATTGCAGAAGGGACTCCTTGCATCATATAGCACTGTGATTGGTGCGTTATGGCCATTCACATACGAACTATTGGATTCTGGGAATCTGGGATTCACGTCCGGACTATGGTCATGAGCTGCCGGTCTCCTCCTAAATGGCAGAGCAGCCGACTCCATGTCTTCTTCGGTGAAATATTACATTTCCCATTAAATGTTCTGCTGTTCCTCTGTTATTCCTCTTGGATATGTATAAATAAATCAACAACTGTGCGTTATTATGTATATTGTCATATGGGCGTGTCTCTACACGGGTCTGAAATTATTGGTGCAGGGAAATTCCTCAAAACAATGTCACCCAGTTGGCAACTTATTCAGAACTTTCTAGTCGGAATAACAGAAGAACAGCCCAAAACTGTAGGTAAAAACTCTAGATTTTTTTTTATTATGGGAAATGCTGTAGTGTAGAAAGACTTTTAGAATATTGAGAAGTGGTTGAATGCGCCAGATCCTCTTCAGCGCGCATGCGCAGTAGCTCCAGCTTCGCAGATGAGCACGTACAGCAAAGACGGAGCTACTGAGCATGTGCAAAACTCCAGCTCTGCAACGTGTTGCGCACTGAAGAGGAGCTGGTAGGCGGCGTTGATCCAGGTTATTGGGGCGTGGAATAACCTGTACTCCCTCTACAGGACACGGTTTTTCCACGCCCCAGTAGCCTCTGATGCACATTCACATAAACATAAAAAATTCTAAGGGGTTGCACTTTATAAAATAATTTATTTTAAAAAAATGATAGGTATTTATGTCATGGCAACAACCCACCATGTGATCTATCTTATTAGGTAAGAGGCTCCTCCACGCCCCAGTAGCCTCCAGCGCTAATTTACATAAACATAAAAATTTGAATTCTAAGGGATTAAACTTTATTAAATGATTAAATAAAAAAAAAAATAGGTATAAATGTTATTTCAGAAACCTACCATGGGATCTACCTTATTTGGAAGATTCCGCATTTAAGAAGATTTAAGCATTTTGAGGGGGAACAACCCTCTTGGGGGGTAGCCTGGAAACGCGTCAACCTGCTCATGTCCAATAAACGTGATGATTTCTACCCTTGTATGACCTGTTCATATTTTGGATCCTTTGGGGCGCAGGTATTACACTTTTAGTTTGCCTTTTCAAAGTTGGCCATTGTCTAGTTTTCTGCAGTGTTCCCTGAGTTATCACCTGAATCCAGATGTGAAAGTTGTGGCTTTGTTAAAGCTTCCCCTGACCAGGCGTAGAAATGAGCTTAGAACTGATTGCGATTACAGGCGGTCCCCTACTTAAGGACACCCGACTTACAGACAACCCATAGTTACAGACAGACCCCTGTGACCTCTGGTGACCTCTTTGGATGTTACTATAGTCCCAGGCTGCAATGATCAGCTGTAAGGTGTCTGTAATGAAGATTTATTGATAATCCTTGGTCCCATTACAGCAAAAAAATGTTTAAACTCCAATTGTCACTGGGGCAAAATTTTTTTTGGTCTGGATCTACAATTATAAAATATACGGTTTCCACTTACATACAAATTCAACTTAAGAACAAACCTCCGGTCACTATCTTGTACGTAACCCGGGCACTCCCTGTATTGGAGTCCAAACGCCACATGTGTCAATAAGGAAAAAACTGCTAAGATACATCTGACCAACAGAAAAGCCAAGAAAAATCCCAAAAAACAGATGGACACAGCCGGACGTGTGATACATGTGCCTCTTACTCGCGACCCTTAATAATGGAAGAATAATAGTACTAAAAATAATATTTTATAATATAGAATTGATAATTTTGGTTCGACTTGAGAACTTATCTTACACCAGTCACCAAGTCATTTCTATATTTTAATTCTATATTATTTCTGTGTTAATTACCAAGTCTTATGGCTGACAATGACATTCTCCATGATCTTAATAGTGGAAAACAAACCAGACTGAGTCGAAACCAGTACCATACCGTGGAAAAATGGCGTCAGACACTATTAGTACGTTAATGCTGTAATTACTTCCTATTATCCCCCACTTATTATGGGGTTCGGACATCCGGCGTTATAATGTTTAGGTATCAGTCATGATTCGCGTTGTAGTATCTGCCCCAGGGGCAGCAGTGATACAACGCATCAGGACTATTCCTGGCAGCGTCACATTAATGTGAGTCACATATCAGCTGCTGACAAGCATGAAGAGTCACGCCTGTGTCACACATCAGTGCAGCCATAATACGTCCCCAGCTGGGATTGTGTCACTAGTGTGTAACATGGAGCTGCCGCGTCATGTGTTATTGTGTGCAATGCCGCACGCCCTCACCAGGAAGCCATTTTACCATCTAGTCATATTTTAAGGCCCCCCCCCCCCTGATGTTTACCTTATTTTATAGTTATTCTCTCCCCTCAGGAAACCAAGAACATTAGGCTTTTTGTAGTCAGGAGGATTTCCCACATTATGTCACTAATATAGTAAATCTTAGACTGAAGTGGTATATGTGTTCATCATCATGCGTCTGTTTCCTGATCGCTGGCGGCCATTTTGATATGAGTGTCATGTGTAGTGCGGCCATATTGCTTGTGAATATTGTATACGCTGTCACTTTGTTATACATAATACATAATAGTCCATTTACATTGTTGTAGGAGAGGGGGTTACATCTGGCAAGTAATATGGCTGCACTACCTGTTACCAAGTTTACAAAAATGGCCGCCGGACTGCTGACTGGAAAAACACCAGATGGGACTTCTACATTAACACACCTTATAGCCATCTCCGTCATCTACAGGCTACTCCGCTGCTAGGGCCGGTCCTGCTTTCTATATTTAAAAGAAACCTGTCAGGGCAATTCGGGACATTATGGACCAGTGGTTTCATATCCAAAATATCCCTGTATGATTTTTAAGTGAAGTAGAAGTAGTGGAGTACTGTATTCAACTATCTATGTCGGCACTATAGAGATAAATAGAGTAGCGGACGCATGTGCAACTGGCGCCTCAGACCCAGTTCACCACTGGGACATGCACTGATTATCAAGTTATCCCCTATCCACACAATTGATGTGGCTGGACAACCCCTTTAATATTCATAGACTTGATTTCTGTCTATAGGACTGGTAATCAGTATCTGTGGGGGTCCGGCATAGCGATGTACAGTGCATAGTGCCTTCCTCTTTTGGCTCTGTCCCCTATATAGGTTCCGATCCCCTCCAAGTGCTGGAATCAGTGCAGAATTGGGGTGTCTGACCCCCATCTCATGTTACTAATGACCTATACTGATTCCAGGTTCCAGAAAACCTCCTGTAAAGGAGTATTACCATTTTACACAAAGGATATACTATAAAGTTGTGATAGTTGTGGGTCTAATATCAGCTGCTATTTGAGCCATAAGGCAGGGGATTTGCATCAATTATATAGGTTCTGGTACAAGAATTGTATATATGTCCCAATACTTCCCCAAAATATAATACGGCAGCCCTCCTTATGTGTATGGCCAGTGGCTTAATGAGATTTGGCTCCTTTCCTACAAAATGTTAGGGGACTTCAAAGCCGCTGCGCTAATCATGGCTTTTTGTCTATGTCCCTCCAGGCACATCCTGCTTATTACGGTCCTGAGGATCTCCTCAAATTACATCCATTTTCTTTCTTTGCTCTTGTTTGATGATCTTCATTCCAGTAGATTTTCATGTATCCTGGTAGACCCACTGAAGAGTTTTCCAGGAGATAAGCTGCGCCCCAGGTTATGGGCCCGAAAATGATGGTTCTTTTCCTGTTTTATCACATTCTTTACTATCTATCTGCCCACGGATAGACATTAGAAATGTTTTGGATGTATCCCTGAGGAGATCTCAATAATGTCTTCCTCATAGTTACCGGTAAATAGTTGCAGAGAACCGCAATTCTTCCTGCATAGCTTTTTCCTCACAATGATCTTAATTATTTTAGGATTGTCCCTAAATTATAGAAACTATAATGGAAAATTTGAGTCATAAAAAACTATGCGATAGTGGATATACCCAGGATGTTTTGGGTTCAGTTCTGATTTAAAGGAAACCTGAACCCAAAAGATTGAGACCTCTAAACCATAAACATGACTTTATGTAACTGGAGGTTATGGGCCCAAATATATATAGATCACCCCTGTGGGTTGCCTTGAGAAATCAAGGTGCAGTGGTTCTGTGAGTGCGCTGCAATGGGTCAGAATAAGCCTACAGCACATGCCCAGTGTGCCTGGTGAAGCTGATAGCATAGAGGTGAGATAGTGCTGGAGATACTAAGCCCCATCAGTATAGGCTACCTTCACACGACCATAGGGGCACGTGTATACGGTCACAATCTTGGGGCCATACATACGTCCCCCATAGGTCGGCAATGGGCGCCCGGAGTGATTTGGTGCTGCAATGGAGAGGGGACGTGTCACCACTCTTCCTCTCCATCGCGGCGAACATTTGCCTGCCGGTTCATGTGAATGTAGCCTATAGGGGGGCTTTATACTGCCCTCATTTTTACCAAACAAAAACTCTAAAGCCACTTTCACACCGTCCGTATTTTACCAGTATTTCATATCAGTATTTGAAAGCCAAAATAAGAAGTGGAATATCCGGGATCTACGCCAGTCCCTGGTTGAAGTACATAAAAATTTGTAGCACACACCGTCCCAGATACTGCAGAGTTTTTCCACAGACAGTCACCTGCTAACTTTTTACCTGAATTTTTTACCGTTTTTTTCCTGGGTATTCACTGCCTGACTAGACTGCCTGCTGTTGTGCATTGGTAAGGGGTGAAGGGGGCACTAACCATGCAGTGCCCACCACATTCTTAGGATTGGGCCCTAGTATATTTATACACATATATACCAGACATATAATGTGAGTATCCCTAATGATGACATCATTTATCACAATTTATACATAGAAACTTGCAATAACAAAAAAAAAAACATTGCCTCGTATAAAGAAACCGCATAGTGTGAATGGGTTGCGCTTTACACGTCATAAAAACGTTAAACAACTTCCACTGTTTGCAGGCAGCGGTTAACACTCCGTGTTATTTCTGTTTCTCCACAGATAAGACTCTAGGACGTGTTTTAGAGATAAAATCTCCCTGGAATGAGGAAGAAAACCCTGAAAAATAAAAACTGCAGCGACATTTTTTTTTCCACGGACTATTTAAATAAAAGCCACTACGATGCGGAGGGATACTTTTTGTAAAGTTGTAAAATAAAAGTTGGCGTTGCGCAGTGATACACTCCGCTGAATGCGTTGCCTGGCGCCGGACAGCGCCCACTAGCCCCTGATTGGTGGGTTGCCGTGTGACGTTACGCAGAAGGAGGGGATAGCGCTGCTCAACGGTGACTGTGATGGGACAAAACTATTCTGATCGCGCAGCCCAGGCTGCTGTAGGGTTCTCCTCCGCCGGAGAGTGGAAGAAGCGCCTCAGAATCCCGAGGAGGCGGAGAAGGGAAGACAAAAGCCGGGCTGAGGAGCTACCCGGGGGGCAGAGGACGGGAAGGGGACGGCGGCAGCCTCGTGCTGGAAGTACAGCGCTGAGTGTAGAGCAGACGGGGATAGAGAGCACACTATCAGCGGACAGAGGAGGCAGGGGTGAGAGTACACAACAGCCGAGTACAGCACAGGGTATACAGCAGCCGTATACACAGAGTACGGCGCAGAGTATACAGCAGTCCTATACACAGAGTACAGCGCAGAGTATACATCAGTCCTATACACAGGGTACACATCAGCCGTATACACAGAGTACAGCACAGGGTATACAGCAGCCCCATTGTAGCCATAGCCTGGTACCTAGTACAGCACAGGGTATACAGCAATCCTATACACAGAGTACAGCACAGAGTATATATCAGCCGTATACACAGAGTACAGCACAGAGTATATATCAGCCGTATACACAGAGTGCAGTGCAGGGTATACAGCAGTCCTATACACAGAGTACAGCACAGCATATACAGCAGCCCCATAGTAGCCATAGCCTGGTACCTAGTACAGCGCAGGGTACACAAGGAGACCCAAGACCTGGATCAGATTCAGCGGATTTAACCCCTGCCCTTCCAGGAGGTGAACAGAGCCCGTTGTGTACCCTTGAAGGTACAGCACCGAGTACACCAACTGCTGCAGCCCCTGACATGAGACTGGATGGGCAGGGAGGGCGGCTCAGAAGGGATATGTCCAAGTGCGATGCCGCCATGAATACCGGAAAAGAGAGAGTTTGGCTGGAAGACGGTGGGAAGAAGATGTTGGGGTCACCTGGTGACTGGGGGGCAGATGCAGAGCGGCCTGTAGAGGGCGCCGGCCAGGCGGTAGTGATCAGTAGGATGAGTGAAGTTTCGGAGACTCTGGACCTCTCCGGCAGTAACTGGAGAAGTGAGAAGAGACTCCACCAATCGATGAAGCACCATGGAGTCTGTGCCGGATCCCCCGGAGAAGTCTCTGGATCGTCCTGTGATCGGCTCTTATCACGCGTTACCATCTCTGTGTCTGGGACTGATCACAAAGTGGGCTCCAGCTGCGCCCCCCATCATTGTCCTGTGGAGGAGCTATGGAGCGGCGACTCTGGAATTGGCAGCCTAAAATTAACCATTACTCCCCCGGATACAGACTATTCCCCCAAATCACCCGGAGACACTCTACTAAGCAGAAGGGGCCCCCCTTTCCTTATGAACGCTGATAGCCCCGCTTATACCATCCCCCGACTCATCGTCACCCGAGATGTCAGTCCCAAACGCTGCGTCCCTCCATCTCTGTCCCCCCAGTTCAATGAATCGGGGTTCAGCCTGGACGTTCCCACCTCGGGCGAGGCAGAGTCGCCCTGTTCGGACAGCGGCTGCGGGGGGTCCCCGGTGCCTTCCCTTTTTCTACGCAAGTTGTCCAGTTCCTCCGGTCTCTCATCGGCTTCATCCTTCGAAGAATCTGAAGACGACTTCATCAGCAGCGACCTGGAGCCTAGTGGGTTAATGGTCTGCGGCCTGGACGAGCAAGGGGCATCTGTAAGTACAGGACGGAGATTGGGGGGCGGGGGTGGGGGGTCTGCGATTTCTTGGTTATTGATCTTTTGAAAAACTACATCTCCCAGTATTCTCTGGCTGCCGGGAATTCTGGGGGTTGTAGTTCCCAAACTGCTAAGTTATGTCTCTAGCAATAGGACTGATGTTTCCTTGGGCTCTCCTAAAGTTGCTGTGACTTCGTGATCACATGATTACTTGCTGTCATGTGACTCCCCCCCTCCATAGGAAGAGCTGGTGGTCTCCCTAACCTGGAACATCGCAAACCAATTGAAGTTAGAAGTTGTCCCAGGCATCATCTAACATAGTCTGTAGCGCAGTACACTATGGCCCCCATGGCTATACAGGTGGGGCCGTCCCTCCAGACTCTTGTCCACTGAGGTTTGGTTGCTTGCAGGATTCACTGGACCAAACCCAGAATCACTGACCTGAGTTCAGCAGGTTCATTAGGTCACTCTAGGTTCGGTCAGGTAAATCCCGGAAGAGCAGGAAAGGTTCCTGTTGGACTCGCTCATGGTCTGCGTCATCCGGTGCTTGTCGGCCGTCATTACTGTAAAGACAAGTATGCAGGGACCCGGACTCCCTGCATCCTATTCATCCCACTGATTGATCCATGAAACATGGCGGGTATATGGTCCATATTTCATGAACCAAACTGAACCCAGTCTCATCCTTAACCTGCACTAGAGAAATCCGGTTATATGGCTGAGCACCTCGTCTGATGCATCTTACAATCCTGGCACCCCCTCCATACACATGCACGCTCAGCTCATCCAAGTATGCATGTGTTCTGAATGGTTAAGGGGAGTAAGCCACTGCCAGCCTCCTCTCATGTTGGCTAAAGGAGTAGACTTATTAAAGGGGTTGGGGTCCAGCAGATGTTTGTGGTGTGTCCTACATAATAGATGGTCCTTTTACAAAATATCCATTGTCCTCCCCCTAGCCGGACCCCCCCCACCCCTCTCGTGTCCAGCTGTATTGTCCTCCTCTTAGCCGGGCCCCCCACCCCTCTCGTGTCCAGCTGTATTGTCCTCCTCCTAGCCGGGCCCCCCACCCCTCTCGTGTCCAGCTGTATTGTCCTCCTCCTAGCCGGGCCCCCCACCCCTCTCGTGTCCAGCTGTAGTGTCCTCCTCCTAGCCGGGCCCCCCACCCCTCTCGTGTCCAGCTGTAGTGTCCTCCTCCTAGCCGGGCCCCCCACCCCTCTCGTGTCCAGCTGTACTGTCCTCCTCTTAGTCAGGCCCCCCACCCCTCTCGTGTCCAGCTGTATTGTCCTCCTCCTAGCCGGGCCCCCCACCCCTCTCGTGTCCAGCTGTATTGTCCTCCTAGCCGGGCCCCCCACCCCTCTCGTGTCCAGCTGTACTGTCCTCCTCTTAGTCGGGCCCCCCACCCCTCTCGTGTCCAGCTGTATTGTCCTCCCCCTAGCCGGGCCCCCCACCCCTCTCGTGTCCAGCTGTATTGTCCTCCTCCTAGCCGGGCCCCCCACCCCTCTCGTGTCCAGCTGCCATGGTCGGGGCAGTCTCCGCCCCGGTGCCGGTGCTGAGGATGTTCTGTCTCGCTCCGCGTGTGGCGTTGGGGCAGGGTACAGCCTGTTTTGTGTGATAAGAATAGAAATCCGTGGCTGGTTTTTATTGTCTCCTCCAGTTATTTACACGCTGCTAAAAATACCGCGGGGAAACGCACCCGTCCCTCACCTCGGACGCTATTTTCAGAGTTACTTGGAAAAACCTGTTCTTGAAACACTGGGCGCGGATGTGTGAATCAGTTAATCCCTCTCCCAGTGGCACCCTAATCCTCCGACACGTCCTGCTTACACAGGAGTAATCCCACCCATTGTGTAGTTATATAAGGGAACAGACAACATTGGGGGTGGGATTTAAAGGGATGCTCCACCTAAGTGATAAGATGTATAATGGATATCCATGACCCGTGCGTCTGAATCCGCTGCAACATCTCGGACCTAATCGTTAGGTTACAGTGTATCGCTTTAGGTAAGTCCATTCATGCACAGCAAGCAGAGATCCTAATTTTTGCTTTGAGCTTCTTGTGTAAAACATTAGGTATGTACCCCCCCCCCCCCCACCATCTATAGGGCCGCTCACATCAACCTATGAGGCCCCAGACCTTAATGGTCGTGATCAGTCTGATCAGTGATCTGTATGGATGTCTGTCTCGGGGGGGGGGGCGGGGTTGGGGGGGTTCTGATGTTTTAGACTTTCACAGGGTCTACCAGCAGTTTTGACCATACATTTTGATCTGCGTGTGTGTTGTTAGTAGCAGGACTGTGAAAAGTGGATTTATATTCCAGGATTGCAGCTGTATTTGGAGCAGTGGGGGGAGTCTCCTCACACTGTTGTGTTCTTAAATTGCTACAATGCTCTCCAATCCCTCCCCTTTGCTGTCATATCTAACCAGAAGCCCGATACTGCTCTTACCTGGAGCCAAAGGGAGTAGATGTGCTGTGCTCAGTAAAGAGATACTACACCAGTGCAGCAGAACACTCCAAGTTCAGCTATAATCCTGGAATATAAATCAATTTTCACAGTTCTGCTTCTACTAACAAAACGTGGTTAGATATTACAGCGGAGGGGGGAGGTGCAGTGTAGTTAAGAATGCAGCAGTGTTGGGAGACTCCCCCACTGCTTTAAGTCCAGCTGCAATCCTGGAATATAAATCCTTTTTTTATCACAGTCCTGCTGCTACTATCAGCTCACAACATTACACAGATCTCCAGGGTCTTGTCTGCAGTTTAGTATGGTCAGAGCTGCTGGTAGAATAGATCATCTCTACTGATGTCCCTCCATGTTGGGGAAAATGTATCTTCATAATACATTGTATCTGATGCTACGTGTAGGGGAGGGGGGATTTTTGTGGGTGATCTCGGCGTCGGGTCTACCTACACGTGTCGGGGTGTGCAGTCACTTTCTCCTGTTTCCTGTCTTCTGCTTCTGTTTTTTTTTATTTTCCGCTTGTTGCTTCGTCTTCTTGTTTTGTCGCTGCACTGCTCTTTCCACGTGGCCCCCGTCTTGTCATTGCTGGGAACCGACTATTCTTATAATTACATGTCAGCCATGGATTGATATGAATGCTATGGGTCTGGCACATTTACACGTGTTACACTACACTTAAAGGGGTTGTCCAGCTCCCGTGGCCTAAGAATTTACACTGACCGCCACGGATGGGATGAGACTCTGCACAGCGGAGAATACAGTGCGGCTTCTAAATTAGGCTGCAATACCATAGACAAACTGAAAACAAGTGTGGCGCTGTTTTCCAGGACTGTATGTACCTGATACTGCCGGGGGGTGTCTGCTGCACCCTCATTGCCTAATCTGGATCATCAGAGTCCTGTATTGGGCCACGTTCTCTGTGTTCCCATAAACAATCACTTATCTTACCAATTGTTTTGGCTGCTTCTCCGTATTGACCTCGAGTCTAATAACATGGAATTTTAGGCTCCCCCGATACAGATATGTTTTAGAACTTTGTTTTATAGTCAGTGATTTAGGGGTTAATTTCCTAGAATCAAAGGAAACCAGGGACATTACTCGTTGATCCAGGGACCGGGACTGTGGGACCGGCTTATATCTGTTATTCATGGCCTCCTCCCTTCCAAAATCAATTAATGAGCTAGAAGGACTCTGGGGGTGTTACCAGAGCTCCTTAGTGCTGCAGCTTCACGGACTGTTACACTGTGAAGGAGCAATTCCACTAACCTCTGTGTGTGATTACATCAGGCAGAGTGGGAGGGGATGCTGATGGAGCAGGGTAAGGGGGGCAGAGTAACAGCCTGTGAAGTTGTAGCACAGAGGGGCTCTGGTAACACCTCCTGAGCCCCTGTGGCTCATTAGTATAATTTTATAGTTGATTTTAGAAGGAAGAAGGCCATGGATAAGTAATATAAAGAGATGACCACAGTCCCGGTCCCTGGATCTATGAGTCATGTCCCGGGTTTGTCAGGATGGATTCTTTATGGTTGATTTTTTTTGCCCGTAGGTTTTTGTTTGAATGACTTATGTTGAATGAGTATAAACTGCAATACCACCCAAAGCCTGCAGACTAGGGAGGCGCCACTAATGGAGGGAGATAGGAGCAACACTCCTGCTGCAGAGCACAAAGCATTGGAGGAGGTGGAGGGATGTATGGAGACATATGGATACAGGTCGCTCGCAGTGGAGGAGGAGGGGGATGTATGGAGACATATGGATACAGGTTGCTCTCAGTGGAGGAGGAGGAGGGGGATGTATGGAGACATATGGATACAGGTCGCTCTCAGTGGAGGAGGAGGAGGGGGATGTATGGAGACATATGGATACAGGTCGCTCGCAGTGGAGGAGGAGGAGGGGGATGTATGGAGACATATGGATACAGGTCGCTCTCAGTGGAGGAGGGGGATGTATGGAGACATATGGATACAGGTCGCTCTCAGTGGAGGAGGGGGATGTATGGAGACATATGGATACAGGTCGCTCTCAGTGGAGGAGGTGGAGGGATGTATGGAGACGTATGGATACAGGTCGCTCTCAGTGGAGGAGGAGGAGGGGGATGTATGGAGACATATGGATACAGGTCGCTCTCAGTGGAGGAGGAGGAGGGGGATGTATGGAGACATATGGATACAGGTCGCTCTCACTGTAGGAGGAGGAGGGGGATGTATGGAGACCTATGGATACAGGTCGCTCGCAGTGGAGGAGGAGGGGGATGTATGGAGACATATGGATACAGGTTGCTCTCAGTGGAGGAGGAGGGGGATGTATGGAGACATATGGATACAGGTCGCTCTCAGTGGAGGAGGAGGAAAGGATGTATGGAGATGCATGGATACAGGTCGCTCTCAGAGGAGGAGGAGGGGGATGTATGGAGACATATGGATACAGGTCGCTCTCAGTGGAGGAGGAGGAGGGGGATGTATGGAGACATATGGATACAGGTCGCTCTCAGTGGAGGAGGAGGAGGGGGATGTATGGAGACATATGGATACAGGTCGCTCGCAGTGGAGGAGGAGGAGGGGGATGTATGGAGACATATGGATACAGGTCGCTCGCAGTGGAGGAGGAGGAGGGGGATGTATGGAGACATATGGATACAGGTCGCTCGCAGTGGAGGAGGGGGATGTATGGAGACATATGGATACAGGTCGCTCGCAGTGGAGGAGGAGGGGGATGTATGGAGACATATGGATACAGGTTGCTCTCAGTGGAGGAGGAGGAGGGGGATGTATGGAGACATATGGATACAGGTCGCTCTCAGTGGAGGAGGGGGATGTATGGAGACATATGGATACAGGTCGCTCGCAGTGGAGGAGGAGGAGGGGGATGTATGGAGACATATGGATACAGGTCGCTCGCAGTGGAGGAGGAGGAGGGGGATGTATGGAGACATATGGATACAGGTCGCTCGCAGTGGAGGAGGGGGAGGGGGATGTATGGAGACATATGGATACAGGTCGCTCGCAGTGGAGGAGGAGGAGGGGGATGTATGGAGACGTATGGATACAGGTCGCTCTCAGTGGAGGAGGGGGATGTATGGAGACATATGGATACAGGTCGCTCTCAGTGGAGGAGGAGGAGGGGGATGTATGGAGACATATGGATACAGGTCGCTCTCAGTGGAGGAGGAGGAGGGGGATGTATGGAGATGCATGGATACAGGTCGCTCTCAGAGGAGGAGGAGGGGGATGTATGGAGACATATGGATACAGGTTGCTCTCAGTGGAGGAGGAGGAGGGGGATGTATGGAGACATATGGATACAGGTCGCTCGCAGTGGAGGAGGAGGAGGGGGATGTATGGAGACCATATGGATACAGGTCGCTCGCAGTGGAGGAGGGGGAGGGGGATGTATGGAGATGCATGGATACAGGTCGCTCTCAGTGGAGGAGGAGGAAAGGATGTATGGAGATGTATGGATACAGGTCGCTCTCAGTGGAGGAGGGGGGTGTATGGAGACATATGGATACAGGTCGCTCTCAGTGGAGGAGGTGGAGGGATGTATGGAGACGTATGGATACAGGTCGCTCTCACTGGAGGAGGAGGAGGGGGATGTATGGAGACATATGGATACAGGTCGCTCTCAGTGGAGGAGGAGGAGGGGGATGTATGGAGACATATGGATACAGGTCGCTCTCACTGGAGGAGGAGGAGGGGGATGTATGGAGACATATGGATACAGGTCGCTCTCAGTGGAGGAGGAGGAGGGGGATGTATGGAGACATATGGATACAGGTCGCTCTCAGTGGAGGAGGGGGATGTATGGAGACGTATGGATACAGGTCGCTCTCACTGGAGGAGGAGGAGGGGGATGTATGGAGACATATGGATACAGGTCGCTCTCAGTGGAGGAGGAGGAGGGGGATGTATGGAGACATATGGATACAGGTCGCTCGCAGTGGAGGAGGAGGAGGGGGATGTATGGAGACCATATGGATACAGGTCGCTCGCAGTGGAGGAGGAGGAGGGGGATGTATGGAGACATATGGATACAGGTCGCTCTCACTGGAGGAGGAGGAGGGGGATGTATGGAGACGTATGGATACAGGTCGCTCGCAGTGGAGGAGGGGGATGTATGGAGACATATGGATACAGGTCGCTCGCAGTGAATGGAGTTGGAAGAAATTCCTTAGTTCTGTGTCAGAAATTCCTGTCCCGGCAGAACAAACAGCAGGGTGTGATCTACCCACCTTCAGGGGAGGCGACTGATACTCCAGCAGCCGCTTCCCCAGGTCTAGGTTAACCCTTTACTGACCTGAGAACCAACTCCGTATTACAGGTGGGGGGGTCCATCCATCATCACGTGAACTTTCTAAAGCTTTTAGTCCCAAGGATCAAAGGATGATGGCTGAACTGCAATGCCGAACAAAGACACAATACAGTGTTTGGCGCTGTTCTTGATAAGGATTGTTGAAAATGTAACATCCCCTTTAAGGTATAGGGATTGGCTGGTGATACTACAGCACCCAGTATCCGCGGCACCAGTTGGGACTTCTGTATGTAGAAATCGAAAAAATAATTGGGTGCAAATAATTCAGTGTCCACAATGCAACCCCCCGTCCGCTCCCCTGTAGACCTCGCTATGGTTTCCTTTATAATCCCACTGTGTCCCTAGATGCCTCGGGAGCGCGGTGTGGATATTTAATCTTCCTATCTGTCTCCATGAGAGGAGTTAATCTCATGTAGGTGGAGGGCTGCGGGCGCGCGGTGAGCACTGGGGACTTGCCAGGTGACTATACTTAAATTTCGTGGTGGGCTTGGACATGATTTACATTTTGGGTTTCTGGGATCAACCATCAACCCAAATGTTTGCCCCGGAACTTGTCTAAACCCGATTCATGCGAATCTAGAATCTGGAGCATTCCCTCTGGGCTCTGCACATTGCTGACACCCGACTTTCATGTCCATAGGGTCACGTGGAGGGGGTCAGAGGTTTAGGGTCTTGTCAACCATTGCACATGGCAAGTTTTTGACTATTTTTACTTGTGAATGTGTTATAGTTTGGTTTTTAATATCCTCAGATTTTTCGGATACGCGTTAAATCTACGGCGTCTCGATTCAACCTGTAAATTCTGTTTCCTATATGTGTTCCATCGGGTTCCGGTTATGCAAATGCCAGGACGGCCATCTTCCAAAATTTACATGTCAGGAAGACGGAAGTGACCCGCAGCTTTTTGGATACAAGGGCACGGGGTCACCGAATTTTGCTTTCTCTAACCCCTTTGAGCCGTGTTTGCTCCGAGTCTTCATCTTTCCCCCGTTGACCTCTCTCCCTGACCTGAACTTGCAGGACCACAGGTCGTTTACCTGGACTGGGGCAGGTGTGCAGGAGGTCAGGGGTTAACCAGTTACATCGACACTCACACAGTGTTTTTTTTTCTCCTCTGTCATGGAAAAATTCTCCTGGGGGTTGCAGTTACTGAGCAACTTCCCAACGTCAGCAGCCGCCCCTCCCCTCTGCCAGCGGTGATTGTGTTTTCGGAGCGCACGCCGCAGCCCAGACCGGCGTGTGCCCCCCGTCATGTAGAAGAGCTTCCCCGGACGCGTCTTACTATAGTGAGTCATACCTGTTACACCTGCGGCTCTCCAGCTGGTGGGAGACTACAACACCCAGCATTGTCCCGCCTGCTGCAGAGCCATAGGTTGGCTTCTTAGTGGTGGATATTGTTTTGCCTGTTTAGATGTAGGACATAGTAGTGTGCAGTCTTCATTGATCCCCGGGGGGGGGGGGGTACATTTAGCCTCAGACTTGGCGCAGGCGCTATAGTGCAGGTGCTATAGTGCAGGTGCAATGGTGCAGGTTGTTTCCGGCTTTCATATTGAGCTTTTCCTTCTATAGAAAGTTCTTGTATAGAAGATGTGAGCAGCCCATGGACCTATACATTATCTCTGCACCAGTATAAAGGGGGGAATTTTGACACAAATTAAGTGACCCCCCCCCCCATGGCCCTTTTATATACATTCTAAAAGCGGTGATCAGAAATCGTTACGGCTGTCCTGGCGCTCCAGGAGTTTTGGATCCGGGCCGCCTGTTATATGGATGACTCTGTAAAGTTTTGGTGGGGCAGGGTCCAAGCCTTGGTCTCGGACTCTCGGGTGCTTCTATGAATACAATGACAATGAGTCCTGCTCCTCCCTCCAGGCCCTGCACCGTGTATTATCCCATGAGTCCTGCTCCTCCCTCCAGACCCTGGACCGTGTATTATCCCATGAGTCCTGCTCCTCCCCTCCAGACCCTGGACCGTGTATTATCCCATGAGTCCTGCTCCTCCCTCCAGACCCTGGACCGTGTATTATCCCATGAGTCCTGCTCCTCCCCTCCAGACCCTGGACCGTGTATTATCCCATGAGTCCTGCTCCTCCCCTCCAGACCCTGGACCGTGTATTATCCCATGAGTCCTGCTCCTCCCTCCAGACCCTGGACCGTGTATTATCCCATGAGTCCTGCTCCTCCCTCCAGACCCTGGACCGTGTATTATCCCATGAGTCCTGCTCCTCCCTCCAGACCCTGCACCGTGTATTATCCCATGAGTCCTGCTACTCCCTCCAGACCCTGGACCGTGTATTATCCCATGAGTCCTGCTCCTCCCTCCAGACCCTGCACCGTGTATTATTATCCCATGAGTCCTGCTCCTCCCCTCCAGACCCTGCACCGTGTATTATCCCATGAGTCCTGCTCCTCCCCTCCAGACCCTGCACCGTGTATTATCCCATGAGTCCTGCTACTCCCTCCAGACCCTGCACCGTGTATTATCCCATGAGTCCTGCTCCTCCCTCCAGACCCTGCACCGTGTATTATCCCATGAGTCCTGCTCCTCCCTCCAGGCCTGCCCCGTGTATTATCCCATGAGTCCCGCTCCTCCCCTCCAGACCCTGCCCCGTGTATTATCCCATGAGTCCTGCTCCTCCCTCCAGGCCCTGCCCCGTGTATTATCCCATGAGTCCTGCTCCTCCCCTCCAGACCCTGCCCCGTGTATTATCCCATGAGTCCTGCTCCTCCCCTCCAGACCCTGCCCCGTGTATTATCCCATGAGTCCCGCTCCTCCCCTCCAGACCCTGCCCCGTGTATTATCCCATGAGTCCTGCTCCTCCCCTCCAGACCCTGCCCCGTGTATTATCCCATGAGTCCTGCTCCTCCCCTCCAGACCCTGCCCCGTGTATTATCCCATGAGTCCCGCTCCTCCCCTCCAGACCCTGCCCCGTGTATTATCCCATGAGTCCTGCTCCTCCCCTCCAGACCCTGCCCCGTGTATTATCCCATGAGTCCTGCTCCTTCCCCTCCAGACCCTGCCCCGTGTATTATCCCATGAGTCCTGCTCCTCCCTCCAGGCCTGGAGCATCTGGATGGCGTTGATGGGTTATCGCCTCCCCTACTGGGTAAATGACAGACATTCGCTCCTAATTCTCATTGGACTCTTGGTCATGTGACTAAGTTGTTTTGTCATCCCTCCGTTTAACCCCTTATATAGCAAGATGTCAATACCTGCCGTAGGCGAGTGACGTGCGCCGGGTGTGGGAATTGTTATAATGCACCCAACAACCTCGTTATTAAAATCCGGTGACTCCGAGGACAGGACAGGGCGTGGGGCTGGGGCTTTGTTTTTTTGTTTTTTTAAATTTTGGTCCTAGAAAAATAATTCTCTGATATGACTGGACCTGACGGCATCACAGGGCAGGATAGCGACGGGTTCGAAACGATATTGACGTCACGTGTTTTACGGTCAGTCCTAAATGACTCCTTGGTGCATGGGTAATTATGGCTTGGGCTCGGTCCCTAATAAGGTGGAAAAAAAACCCATATAATAACCGGATCTATAATTGTCTTCAGAAAATGCGTCATCCGCGGCAGAACCTGCTCCTCGTGTACGTAGAACTTATTCTCGGCTCGTTAAAGCGTAACATGCAAAGCGCGGGGGTTTCCTCAAGCGATCGCGTAACCACAGGACCCTGGGGACCTTATAGAGAGGTCTCACCATCGCTGTCTATAGGGAGGCGTCACCAATGTCGGGTGTATGCACAGTGCGTGTGTGTAAGGGGGGCCCTTGTGGTCTGGCTTGAGCTCTCCCGTGGCTGCGCGGAGCGATCCTCTACGTGGTCGCACATAGTCTCCTCTGATCTTCTCGCCAACCACAACCGGGGCCGCAGTGGAAACAATCTGTCATAACATACATGTCATGAATCACCCGGCACTGCAGGTCCACAAGATCCTCTTGTGAATTGTTTGATTGACCTGACTTCACGTGTCGGGTTGGTGGAAGTTACGTAAACCGAAAATCAAAAAAAAAATTAAAAAAAATTTCAAAATCAAAGGCTTGAACCATTGTGCAACTTTGCTTCTGGCGATTGCAGGCGAGCGGAGACGTGAAGCTGCGCTCCTGTGTATACAGCAGATGAACGCCAGCTGAACCCAGGACGTATTGATCATCAGATGCAGATGGGGCCGTCCTGCTGACTGCTGGTGGTAGCACACGCACGCTTGACTAAGTATGGAGAAACGGATCCGGGAGACTGACAGCGATTTTGTATGTAATGTGTCGTCTTTAGCCTCAGGTAGACAAAAGTTTATAGAACCTTCTTCAAGGTCCATGAATTGAGAACTCTCTAAGCAGAAACTTTATGATCCCACTGTGCTGTGTGCTGACAATGTGCTTACATTATCAGGATACAGGGTTTGTCTGCACTTTTTAATTTACCTTCTGAACATTGCACTAGTGCCTGACACTTGGAAAGGGACATGGGACGGATCAGAGATGATGAGATGCATATAACGCACAATCACAAACTCAGCTCTGCTCTGCTATATGCCTCCCTCCCGGATAAAGGCCTTATCTGCCTGTAGCTTGTAGAGTAAGTCTCTGCACACGGCTGCTTGCTGGCAGGAAGTGCCTGTGTCTGAGCTGGTCTTGTAATGCAGTGGGAGGAGCAGGAGGCAGAGAGCACTGCCGCGTGCAGACAAGAGAAGCTATTCATGAGAACAATCCGACCTTAGACAATTTACGGTCGGCTCCAGGGGCGACCAAAATTATAAAGACCAGGACTGATAGACAGGTTTGAATTATATTTGTTAATAACAGTGATATGGAGAATGTGTTATTTTGTTATCCTGAGTATATTTGAGAATCTTGTCTTTGTGGGAATGTCCCTTTAATGATCTGCGGGCTTGAAAGGAGAAAAGAGTTGTCCAACGCTGGTCTGGTCAGCAATGGGTCACCTTGGGTCATGACTTGCTTGACGTGTAGCTTCATGGGAAAAAGCTTTCACGTCCGGTGGAGATCCCAGTCATCGATCTGTAATTTACTTCCCCTTTAAATAGCTATTGGACATTCACTTTACACAGGGGGGGTGTAAGCATCACTCACTTCTGATGTCGGCTTCAAAATTGTACAAGGATTGGGCATGTTGAAGATCAGCATGCCCAATCACTCTGTCCTCCCATGTTATGTGCCCCAGGAGGACACTGTGGCCTCTGCTGAAGGCTCCGCTGAAGTGTTTGGGCACCTTAATGAAACAGGAGAAGGGTGTGGACCTGGAAACATTGAGCTCTCCAACAAGTCTGTGCACCTCCGTGAATCGAGATTGTAATCCTCTAAATTCGGCACATGGGAATCGGACTACACCCATGTACGGGTTCACACGGGTGGGGTGCTGATGGATTGTCCTGAGGCTGCGTATAATGTTACAGATAGACCAGGGCCGCACGTGTCCACGGGAGACGTCTCCTGGTCATGGTCACGGTGGACGCAAACTCAACAACAAACCATCAGCAGGTGATCGACTCCTAAAGGGAATCTCCATATTCCCTACGTCCCCCCTCCCCCCCGGCCTGTCTGTCCTGCCGATCCCGCTTGTCACCATCTTTTCTTATCTCCGTAACCTGCAAATATTGAATTCTGTATCCAAACAATCGTTTCAACTTTGGCGTCGGATTTCTCTTTTTCTTTCTATCAGTCGGCAAACACCGGCGTCTGTTTGTCAACATTTGCTAAACGATGCGTGCGGTGAGATAAGACATTGTGCGGTACAATAGGGATCTGCTCCTCACCGCGGGAGCCCGACTCTTATACGGCCGCCAGATCTTTGCTCTGTGTCCAGGATTGATCCTAAATGAGATCATTTGTTGTCAGATTTGGTTCTCCTAAAAAAAAAAAAAACCCACGGGGATTGTGTATCTCTATAATAAGCAGCCAAGAGACCTTAGAATCCCGAGTATCCATAAGGGACTGTCTAATGTAAAAAAAAAATTTTTTATCAAACCAGTTGAAATCTCTTGGGCTTGGATTAAAATTGCGTAAAAGTGACACATCTCTGGGTCATAGGAACAACTCTGGCTCCAAATCCCGTGCAAATCCAGTCAAATAATAAAGTTATATCAGTCTGTGACCACCACTAGAGGGCGCCTATTGTACACAGATTCAAATTTCAAACAATACATGCAGGATGGCTCCCTAACGAGTGCCCATAGGACTAATCTCCTCTCGGTGCTGTGGTGGTAGTCACCAATACTTACTTGTGATTGAACCACTGCTTTGATCACACCTATCGATGAGTCTTGCAGAAGTGTCAAAAAGTATAGTGTACGGAGGGAGGTGGGATTTGTCCTCACACTGCTGTGCTCATAGCTCTCTCTGCAGTCCAGGGACAGTCCAGTCCCTAAGCTAAGCTCTGATTGACTTCTGTAGTATTTAAACTGTGTGTGTGTATATATAATATATATATATTTTTTTTTTTTATGGGGCTGTGTAGAATTGCAGTGCTGAGGGATAAGAGCACAGCAGTGTGAGGACACGCTCGGAGAAGCTACAATCTTGGAATGTAAATTCTGCTACGAACCACCTATATAAAGGTAAAATTAAACCGCACTGCAGGGGAGGTTCCCTTAAAATCAGGCAAATGGGACCACCCTCCCCTCCCCATGGACAGACCCCCTTGATCCTTGGTTTTGAGGTGAGACTCATTCTAAAGCTCGACCATGTTGCCAGCCCGGCAAAAAAAGATTTTGCGAATAGCGACAAACTTAACACTTTGCTTCCTTTGGTTTGTGGTGTAAACATAGTTTGATGCCTGCAGCGAGTGTCTGCTCTTTAGCGAGACGGGTTTGGCTGAAGTTGCAGGGCGGCGCGGTGCCCGTCGGGGAACGCTCAAGGATGTACTAATGCAAACTGAGGCGCGGCCGTGTCCCTTTTATTAAGCAGGGTGTTTCATCCTAATATTTCCCATGTCCTCTCGGTTCAGTACATTTCTCAGAAGCCTCTGTCGTCGTCCCTCTGTTATTCCTCCTGGAAGTTCAGTATTGATGAGACCTGGGTACAACATATGTTCCTAAATATCCTGCAGACTAATCTGATCTTCACCTACTTTTAAGGCGTTGAGAATTTTCGTTAGGCCGAGATTCACACCTCGTCTTCTGCCTCCTGCCGGCGGACATGTTTTTCCCACAAAAAAAAAATAAGGATCTGAACGTGTGCTGAGGCGAATGCGTTACTGATTATGGGTAAGATGGATGTACAGGCCGTGTGCTTGTCCTGTGGCGACTGTAAGCAGACAACGAGATGTGGGTCAGGCGGCACCTCATGTATTAGTGGGATCACGTACGTTCAACCAATCTAATTCTAGAATTTCACATGCCACGGCCTGGTCCTGCCACTTTCTCCGCCACTTTGGTCTTGATTTTTGCCCAGTCGGTGGCTCTTGAGATTTCAGCGTTGATCGGAGGGGAAGGAAGCAAGGACGAGAGCAGCCGGGGGACGAGAGAGTCCTAACCGTGCCACAGGACACTCCGCAGCAGCGGGGACGTCGGCCATGTAGCGGCGGGAGGGTGGCTCTGCAGCAGCGGGGACGTCGGCCATGTAGCGGCGGGAGGGTGGCTCTGCAGCAGCGGGGACGTCGGCCATGTAGCGGCGGGAGGGTGGCTCTGCAGCAGCGGGGATGTCGGCCATGTAGCGGCGGGAGGGTGGCTCTGCAGCAGCGGGGACTTCGGCCATGTAGCGGCGGGAGGGTGGCTCTGCAGCAGCGGGGACGTTGGCCATGTAGCGGCGGGAGGGTGGCTCTGCAGCAGCGGGGACGTCGGCCATGTAGCGGCGGGAGGGTGGCTCTGCAGCAGCGGGGACGTCGGCCATGTAGCGGCGGGAGGGTGGCTCTGCAGCAGCGGGGACGTCGGCCATGTAGCGGCGGGAGGGTGGCTCTGCAGCAGCGGGGACGTCGGCCATGTAGCGGCGGGAGGGTGGCTCTGCAGCAGCGGGGACGTCGGCCATGTAGCGGCGGGAGGGTGGCTCTGCAGCAGCGGGGACGTCGGCCATGTAGCGGCGGGAGGGTGGCTCTGCAGCAGCGGGGACGTCGGCCATGTAGCGGCGGGAGGGTGGCTCTGCAGCAGCGGGGACGTCGGCCATGTAGCGGCGGGAGGGTGGCTCTGCAGCAGCGGGGACGTCGGCCATGTAGCGGCGGGAGGGTGGCTCTGCAGCAGCGGGGACGTCGGCCATGTAGCGGCGGGGACGTCGCTGTTGCTTCATTTCTTGAACCAACTGTTTTAACAACCAATCTGGATGGACCCGCATGTCGCTCTGTGTAGACCGTCTCCTGGTTGTGATAATTTTTGGCTAAACCTGATCCACGGGTCCATCCGACCCCTTAATGTGTAACTCCTATCCCAATTCTGCCCGCCAATGGTCAATGTTTTAGGGAGATAAGACACCGGATCTGGCGTATTCCTCTCTTCAGATTAAAACCACATGCATGCTCAGCCGTCACGAAGGGAAAAGCGGTAGAAAGAAGTCCCTGTCGGCTGAAGGAGCCATCGGTGGAGAGACGTGATGTACACCGGTCCTGCCCCGAGGCCACCATTAGGTGTATTTTAGGAAATGTGTTTTTCAATAGAGGCATTTAGTCGGTGGCCAGTACATGGGGATAATCTAGTGAAACAAGACAAAGGCACGACCCCCCCCCCCCCCCAGGCCCGAACAATACGCCCTTTATCACGGAGAGAACGAGGCCGCCGTCAGCCTGTGTGTTTAGTCTTGGCTTCAATTAAACCCATTAACCAGCGGCTATAAATAGTCAGCCAGGTTCAGACTTGCTGGTTAATGAGTCAGCGAGATCCACGTGACGCTCCGCAATTAATGAAATTAACAGGAAAAAAAACCCTCTTATTTTGGACGCCGTTGACTTTACAAGTCGTGGCAAAGTATGACGGATGGATCTGTGTCCGATTTCTCCGCATGTAATAAAGTGAGGAATGTTCCTGCTCGTTTCCGCTACACGTGAGGAGACTGAGGAGACGCGTTGAATACTTTGGCCAAGTTTACGGAATTGATTTTGATTAATTGTAAAACGAAAAAAAATTCTTTTTTTATTCCATATTTTAGTCCACAGGAATTCGCAGTAAGTTTAGGACCCAATAAGCTAATACAGAGGTTACAGTCTCTTATTTTGGTGAAGTAGCAGAATATTTTTTAATTTTTTAGGGGACCCAACCTGTAGACATCATGTAATTCCTCATTTGGCCTGCAGAGGCAGTGCAGGGAAAGTGAATAGTTGCTGTTGTGTCCAGCTTGGTGGCTCCATTCTTCAGGGGTGCAGTGGGGTTACCACGGACTCTTGTTCTCGTGGCAAAGAGGCCCCCATCAATCATAATGTTAGCCCATAAGCCTAAGCAATAAAGCCATTGTATAATGGTCTAGGTCCCCGTTATATAGCGGCCTCGTTATAACACGGTCTCCATTAGGCGTTGTCCATAGGTCGGATTTGCTCACAATGGCCGTTCCTCTCCGTATCAAGTTCTCGGTAAACACTACTCCTGTAGAACAAACACGGAGCGTCGCAGTGGTCTGGCTATTTCTGTAGACTTGTTTACTCGCGGCTTTTTTTATACCATACTTTTGTGTATCTTTCCTCTTCCAGCAATGTTCACGCTTGTGCGACTGTGTGACAGGAGGGAGCTGACCTGCGCAGGACAAAGAGAGCCCTGTGTTTGGATAGAGCTGAAGTGTTTGAGTCACGGCCGGGGCGGTCTAAATACAAGTCCAGTTCTCGAAAAATATTGGGTTGCTTATAAACGTCCCTTTAAAAATTTGCCTCTGAGGGGAGGGGGGGGGGGGGTCTAGATGGGTCATTTTAGGTCAGCACAAAATGCCCTCTGTCCTAGACTGACAAAGAGCATGTGAAGCCCAACGTCGGGGGCAGAGGTCGCATTAACGCCTCACCACGCGTCTATGACGCGTGATGAGGCACGATTACCCCCCAAAATAATCGCCATGCGTAAAAGTACGCATGGCGATTATCATGTGTAGCGCGCGGGTCGACGCGCTCATTTGCAGGATCGCGATTCGCGATCATAATGAGAATCGCCGCGCACCGCTCTGCGCACAAGGCCAATAACCAAGCTCCTTTCACACTGCTGATGTTAAGCAGCGTGTATGGGGCTTTGTTATTGGCTGCACGCCTGCCCCTCAACCTTGTATATTACTCAAGCCCCTCCTGACTGTGCACTTGCTGTGGGCGGAGCTTGGAGACGGCGGGAGCTGTGGGAGTCAGGACTAAGCAGTGTGGTTCCTGGGTCCCGGTGAGCGGTTTCAGAATTTTGTGAGTGTGTAATTAAAATATGTACATTGCCTATTTCACAGCCACAGTGAAGACTGTGGCGTTTCACCTATAGTGGTTGTGCACTTTTGCAAGGATTAAGTTATTGCATACACAGTAGTTACATAGAACAGTACAGACATGAGACATTCACACTGCACATGCAGTGTAAGACAGGTGGATTACCAGGTGCAGGCAAACGTTTATATTTGTCCTCTGTCAGGTAAATGGAGGACCTTATATTTGGGCAGAAAAGCTCCCTGTATTAGCCCTGATGTTTATGGTACATGAGATCAATTTAACCCCTTAAGGACGCAGGGTTTTTCAGCTCATTTCTCGCTCTCCAACTTCAAAAATCCATAACTTTTTCATTTTTACGTGTACAGAGCTGTGTGAGGGCTTATTTTGTGCGTAACAAATTTTACTTTCCCGTAATGTTATTTATTTTAACGTGCCGTGTACTGCGAAGCTGAAAAAAAATTCCAAATGTGGAAAAATTGAAAAAAACCTGCACGTGCGTCACGTTCTTGTGGGCTCAGTTTTTACGACTTTCACTCTTCGCTCCAAATAACACGCCTACTTTATTCTTTGGTTCGGTGCGATCGCGGTGATACCAAATTTATATAGGTTTTATTGTGTTTTAATACATTTTCAAAAATTAAACGAATGTGTACAAAAAAGAAAAAAAAAATTTTGCCATCTTCTGACGCTAATAACTTTTTTATACTTTGGTGCACGGAGATGTGTGAGGGGTCATTTTTTGCGAAATGAGGCGACGTTTTCATTGCTACCATTTTGAGGTCTGTGCGACATTTTGATCATTTTTTTATTTCATTTTTTATGTTATGTAAAAAGGTGCAAAAGTTGCATTTCGGACATTTGGGCGCCATTTCCCGCCTCGGAGGTCACCGCTGCCCGTAACCGTTTTTATATTTTGATAGATCGGGCATTTTGGGACGCGGCGATACCTATTATGTTTGTGATTTTTACTGTTTATTATGTTTTATATCCGTTCTAGGGAAAGGGGGTGATTTGAACTTTTAATATTTTATTAATGTTTTTTATTTTTTAAACTTTTTTTTTCACTATTTTTTAGACCATCTAGGGTACATTAACCCTAGATGGTCAGATCGCTCTTACCATATACTGCAATACTACAGTATTACAATATATGGCATTTTTGCAGGTCATACGTTACAATGAGCCACTGGCTCATTGTAACGAACCTGCATAAGCCATGTAGCCTCGTGTCAAAAGAATACCCGAGGCTACCATGGCAACCGATCGCCGGCCCCCGATGACGTTCGGGGGCGCGGCGATCGTAAAAAAGATGGCGTCGCCCGCGCGCCGCCGTCTTTTAAACGCCTCCGGCGTGTGAGTGTAGTGTGTGCTGTGTGCGCAGTGTGTGCTGTGTGCGCAGTGTGTGTGTGCTGTGTGCGCAGTGTGAGTGTAGTGTGTGCTGTGTGCGCAGTGTGAGTGTAGTGTGTGCTGTGTGCGCAGTGTGAGTGTAGTGTGTGCTGTGTGCGCAGTGTGAGTGTAGTGTGTGCTGTGTGCGCAGTGTGAGTGTAGTGTGTGCTGTGTGCGCAGTGTGAGTGTAGTGTGTGCTGTGTGCGCAGTGTGAGTGTAGTGTGTGCGCAGTGTGAGTGTAGTGTGTGCTGTGTGCGCAGTGTGAGTGTAGTGTGTGCGCAGTGTGAGTGTAGTGTGTGCTGTGTGCGCAGTGTGAGTGTAGTGTATGCGCAGTGTGAGTGTAGTGTGTGCTGTGTGCTGTGTGAGTGTAGTGTGTGCTGTGTGCGCAGTGTGAGTGTAGTGTGTGCTGTGTGCGCAGTGTGAGTGTAGTGTGTGCTGTGTGCGCAGTGTGAGTGTAGTGTGTGCTGTGTGCGCAGTGTGAGTGTAGTGTGTGCTGTGTGCGCAGTGTGAGTGTAGTGTGTGCGCAGTGTGAGTGTAGTGTGTGCTGTGTGCTGTGTGAGTGTAGTGTGTGCTGTGTGCGCAGTGTGAGTGTAGTGTGTGCTGTGTGCGCAGTGTGAGTGTAGTGTGTGCTGTGTGCGCAGTGTGAGTGTAGTGTGTGCTGTGTGCGCAGTGTGAGTGTAGTGTGTGCTGTGTGCGCAGTGTGAGTGTAGTGTGTGCGCAGTGTGAGTGTAGTGTGTGCTGTGTGCGCAGTGTGAGTGTAGTGTGTGCGCAGTGTGAGTGTAGTGTGTGCTGTGTGCGCAGTGTGAGTGTAGTGTGTGCGCAGTGTGAGTGTAGTGTGTGCTGTGTGCGCAGTGTGAGTGTAGTGTGTGCGCAGTGTGAGTGTAGTGTGTGCTGTGTGCTGTGTGAGTGTAGTGTGTGCTGTGTGCGCAGTGTGAGTGTAGTGTGTGCTGTGTGCGCAGTGTGAGTGTAGTGTGTGCTGTGTGCGCAGTGTGAGTGTAGTGTGCGCAGTGTGAGTGTAGTGTGTGCTGTGTGCGCAGTGTGAGTGTAGTGTGTGCTGTGTGCGCAGTGTGAGTGTAGTGTGTGCTGTGTGCGCAGTGTGAGTGTAGTGTGTGCTGTGTGCGCAGTGTGAGTGTAGTGTGTGCGCAGTGTGAGTGTAGTGTGTGCTGTGTGCGCAGTGTGAGTGTAGTGTGTGCGCAGTGTGAGTGTAGTGTGTGCTGTGTGCGCAGTGTGAGTGTAGTGTGTGCGCAGTGTGAGTGTAGTGTGTGCTGTGTGCGCAGTGTGAGTGTAGTGTGTGCGCAGTGTGAGTGTAGTGTGTGCTGTGTGCGCAGTGTGAGTGTAGTGTGTGCTGTGTGCGCAGTGTGAGTGTAGTGTGTGCTGTGTGCGCAGTGTGAGTGTAGTGTGTGCTGTGTGCGCAGTGTGAGTGTAGTGTGCGCAGTGTGAGTGTAGTGTGTGCTGTGTGTGAGTGTAGTGTGTGCTGTGTGCGCAGTGTGCTACCCAAATTTTCATACTCCTCCTCGGGTAAAAATACTCCTCAAAAATGGTGAGAGGAGTATTTTTACCCTTCTGGAAAAATGTTAGTGCGACCTCTGGTCGGGGGTCTGCCGGAGCATCCGGTCTGGTATCTCCATGGAATTGAATGCCCTCTGTAATTTCCCGTTATCCAAAAAAAAAATGTATAAAATAGTCGGCTATACTACTAATAAATTATCCAAGGGTTTTTCATAGATAAAATATTCATAGATAATGTAAAGAAAATAAATATCATGTAAAACATATTAGTTTTGAGGATCTCTGACAAACGTAGGGCAATGCGGGTTGTCTCTCTCTAAACGTCTCAATAAAGTTTAATTGAAGGCTGTCCATGAATCCATGTTAGTTGCCAGGCTAAATAACCAATCAAAAGCGCGTCTAAAAACATTAATATGGAGACGACAATTCTATTTGTCCGCCTTGTGAATAGCAGGAAAGGCAGGAATAGCAAAGAGCTTCACGAGAAAAAAAAGAGCGGGAAAAACTAATACCAGAAATTACCTCAAAAGGTACTACTTAAGCCAGGAAAGGACCCTCTATC